>NC_061514.1:246566692-246610942 GCF_022539505.1 Lolium rigidum | reverse complement strand
ATCCATCAAGCATAGCAAAACGAGGCAATGCGAAATAAAAGGCAGAATCTGTCAAAACGAACGGTTCGTAAAGACGAATTTTATTGAGGCACCAGACTTGCTCAGATGATAATGATCAAATTGAATGAAAGTTGCGTACATATCTGAGGATCACTCACGTAAATTGGCATAATTTTCTGAGTTACCTACAGAGAATTAGGCCCAGATTCGTGACAGCAAAGAAATCTGTTTCTGTGCAGTAATCCAAATCTAGTATGAATCTTACTATCAACGACTTTACTTGGCACAACAATGCACAAAACTAAGATAAGGAGAGGTTGCTACAGTAGTAACAACTTCCAAGACACAAATACAAAATAAAAGTACTGTAGCAAAATAAACACATGGGTTATCTCCCAAGAAGTGCTTTCTTTATAGCCATTAAGATGGGCTCAGCAGTTTTAATGATGCACTCGCAAGAAATAAGAGTTGAAGCAAAAGAGAGCATGAAAAGGTAAGTTCAAAACAAATTTAAGCCTAACATGCTTCCTATGCATAGGAATCTTGTAAATAAACAAATTCATGAAGCATGATGCAACAAGCATAGAAAGATAAAACACAAGTAACTTCAAAATTTTCAGCATATAGAGGGGAAACTTAATATTATTAAGATGCATATAACCATGTTTCCCTCTCTCATAATAACTTTCAGTGGCATCATGAACAAACTCAACAATATAACTATCACATAAAACATTCTTATTCACATGCATAAAAGTATCATTACTCTCCACATAAGCATAGTCATTCTTATTAATTGTAGTGGGAGTAAATTCAACAAGGTAGCTATCATTATCACCATAAACATCAAATATAGGAGGCATAGTATAATCATAATTAATTTTCTCCTCAATAGTAGGTGGATGATAGTCATCATTGTAATAATCATATATAGGAGGTAAAGTATCATCAAAGTAAATTTTCTCCTCCATGCTTGGGGGACTAAAAATATCATGCTCATCAAAGCCAGCTTCCCCAAGCTTAAATTCTTCCATAGCATTAGCAACAATGGTGTTCAAAGCATTCATACTAATAACATTGGCATTATCATGCATATAAAAGTCCATAGGTTTTTTAATTTTCTCTTCAAACACCTCATGTCCTAACTCAAGATAAATACTATAAAGATCTCTAATATTTTTGTTGTTTTCCATTAAGCCTAACTAGTGAAATCACACAACTTAGTGTTCTCAGGAGTATTCATTTTAACAGTAGTAAATAAAGCAAACTAAATAAAGTAAATGCAAGTAACTAATTTTTTGTGTTTTTGATATAGAGAACAAGACAGTAAATAAAGTAAAACTAGCAACTATTTTTTTTGTGTTTTGATATAAGTGCAGCAAACAAAGTAGTAAATAAAATAAGGCAAGACAAAAACAAAGTAAAGAGATTGGAAGTGGAGACTCCCCTTGCAGCGTGCCTTGATCTCCCCGGCAACGGCGCCTAGATGACACGTCCGTTGGGAACCCCAAGAGGAAGGTGTGATGCGCACAGCAGTAAGTTTTCCCTCAGAAAGAAACCAAGGTTTATCGAACCAGGAGGAGCCAAGAAGCACGTTGAAGGTTGATGGCGGAGGAGTGTAGTGCAGCGCAAAACCAGGGATTCCGGCGCCAACGTGGAACCTGCACAACACAACCAAAGTACTTTGCCCCAACGTAACAGTGAGGTTGTCAATCTCACCGGCTTGCTGTAACAAAGGATTAGATGTATAGTATGGATGATGATTGTTTGCGAGAAAACGAGTAGAACAAGTATTGCAGTAGATTGTATTCGATGTAAAGGAATGGACCGGGGTCCACAGTTCACTAGAGGTGTCTCTCCCATAAGATAAATAACATGTTGGGTGAACAAATTACAGTTGAGCAATTGACAAATAGAGAGGGCATGACCATGTACATACATAATATGATGAGTATAGTGAGATTTAATTGGGAATTACGACAAAGTACATAGACCGCTATCCAGCATGCATCTATGCCTAAAAAGTCCACCTTCAGGTTATCATCCGAACCCCTTCCAGTATTAAGTTGCAAACAACAGACAATTGCATTAAGTATGGTGCGTAATGTAATCAATAACTACATCCTCGGACATAGCATCAATGTTTTATCCCTAGTGGCAACAGCACATCCACAACCTTAGAACTTTCTGTCACTGTCCCAGATTTATTGGAGGCATGAACCCACTATCGAGCATAAATACTCCCTCTTGGAGTTAAGAGTAAAAACTTGGCCAGAGCCTCTACTAATAACGGAGAGCATGCAAGATCATAAACAACACATAGGTAATAGATTGATAATCAACATAACATAGTATTCTCTATCCATCGGATCCCAACAAACACAACATATAGCATTACAAATAGATGATCTTGATCATGTTAGGCAGCTCACAAGATCCAACAATGAAGCACATGAGGAGAAGACAACCATCTAGCTACTGCTATGGACCCATAGTCCAGGGGTGAACTACTCACTCATCACTCCGGAGGCGACCATGGCGGTGAAGAGTCCTCCGGGAGATGATTCCCCTCTCCGGCAGGGTGCCGGAGGCGATCTCCTGAATCCCCCGAGATGGGATTGGCGGCGGCGGCGTCTCTGGAAGGTTTTCCGTATCGTGGCTCTCGACACTGGGGGTTTCGCGACGAAGACTATAAGTAGGCGGAAGGGCAAGTCAGGGGGCCACACGAGGGCCCCACACAACAGGCCGGCGCGGCCAAGGCCCAGGCCGCGCCGCCCTAGTGTGGCACCACCTCGTGGCCCCACTTCGTAAGTCCTCCGGTCTTCTGGAAGCTTCGTGGAAAAATAGGCCCCTGGGCGTTGATTTCGTCCAATTCCGAGAATATTTCCTTACTAGGATTTCTGAAACCAAAAACAGCAGAAAACGACAATCGGCTCTTCGGCATCTCGTTAATAGGTTAGTGCCGGAAAATGCATAAATATGACATAAAGTATGCATAAAACATGTAGATATCATCAATAATGTGGCATGGAACATAAGAAATTATCGATACGTCGGAGACGTATCAATGAAGTACGCGAAAGAGAGCCGGCCGAGAGGGGCTGTGGGCCCCCTCCCCACAAGGCGGCGCGGCCAGGACAGGGCCCGCGCCGGCGTATGGGGGGGCCATGGCGGCCCTCCTCGGCCCCTCCTTTTGGCTGGCTCATTCTTCTGGAAAAATAAGATCTTCGGTGTAATTTCCGTCAATTGTTGATCTTCAGAAATATTGCATCCTGACGGTGCTTTTTCCAGCAGAATCCTGACTCCGGTGAGTGATTCTCCAATAATCATGAAACATGCAAAATAGGTGAAATAACATAAGTATCATTTCTAAATATGAAATATATCAATGAATAACAGTAAATTATGATATAAAATAGTGATGCAAAATGGACGTATCAGCCCTTTCCTAGACGGAGTGCGGGTCCGGAGTGCTCGCCGGCCTGCGCAGGCGTGCTAACCGCGCGGCCTCCTTCCGCCGCTGCTTCGCCACAGCGGCCTGCAGCTCCGCCTCCTGCCGGAGCGCAGCCTGGCGCTCCTCCTCCGCCCGGAGCGCGGCCCGATGCTCCTCCTCCTCCCGGAGCGCAGCCTGGCGCGTGTCCTCCTCCTGCCGGCGCGCCATGGCGAGGAAGGCCCGCGCCTCCGCCTGGGCATCCTCCTGGGCCTTCCTGGCCATCTCCTCCAGCGCGGAGGCGCGCAGCGTCTCAGCGAGGTGCGGCCATTTGGCTAGCTCCTCAAGGTCGTTGAGCTCGCGGGACGCCAGCAGTGCCGCCTGGGGCTGGGCCTGTGGCGCCTCCGCAGGCTCCTCGATGAAGAGGCCGCCGGGGCGGCAGCCAGCCCGCCTAGCAGCCGTGCGCGGCTGCGCGCGAGTCCGCGTCGTCGCTAAGGTGAACCACGTGCGCCGGCGCGCATCGTGCTCCACCTTGAACCACAAGACCCAGTTGGGACTTGTGTCGCCGTAGGCGGGGTGCTCCCGGAGGTCTGCCGGCAGCTGCGCGCGGCGCCTCTGGATCTCGGCGATGCGGGCGCGGCCGGAGCCTGGGATCGGCGGCACCGGAACACGATCTGGGCTCAGCTGCCAGCCGTGGGGGGGGGGGTGCACGTCGCCCCACGTCATTGGGGCGCCGGCATCCCAGAATATCTGCGCCACCGCTACAGTGACGTAGATTCGGTCGCGGATGGGAGTAGCCGATGGCCCCATCTCGAACGCCGCCGGCCTCGTGGTAGTTGGTGGACGGCTCAAACTCCTGCTTCGGGTCCATGGCAGCGCGGAAGCGTGCGTGCGGCCGGAGTGGAGAGTGGGGACTGGATAAGGACAGTCCCCCTCCCCGGTCCACATTTAATAGGACTGGGGCACCGACAGGTGGGCTAGCCACGCGGATCAGGCGGACACGCGAGGACACCGCGTGCCATCCGCGGCAACGCAAACCTGGCCCAGATTTGGGCCGGGTTTGGATCGTCCCGGACACCCGTGGCAATCCGCATTTGCGATGCGTGGCCGCATTGAGCCGCGGATTTGTCCGGTTCGACCCAGCCGAACGCGCGGGCACGATTTAGATCGCCGCGTTGGAGATGCCCTAAGCGGCTTCAGCCCCTCAGATCAAAAAGTATGCGCAGGGTTGGCAGCCAGGTCTTGTACAACTCAAATGTTGGTAAAAAAATAACTGATAATTCCTGTGCTCGAAACTGAGTCACCTTTGATGTGTACTAGTAGGACCTTGCACGCTTTGCCGCGCCAACCTATCCTTTTATTGTTGTAAACCATTCATTATTAATTTTCCGTTTATCACTGTAAAGTAGTTTTCTTGTTATGTTGTATATTGCTCTAATAAATTCAATAACCCTGAACCAAACTCCATTGTAATAGCGAAATAACTTGGATTCTTGTAATACTGTATATTACTCTAAGAACTATTTTGTAGAATAAATAGTAGGGGAGGCCTTTAATGCGCCATTTGAGACAAGTACAAAAGAAGAGACGAAAAGGTAAAACAAAAAGAGGTCAAGCTAGCAAGTCTTGCAACCCTTTCATAAGCCTAGGTTGCCCCTATGTGTGACGGTGAGTTATCTTTTAAACATATCCATACATGCATTTTTTTTTTCTTTGTCAACATTGTCAAACATGATTTTATGTGGTTCCATATGGTAGAGTTTCCATGAATAATATGAACAATAAAGTATTGCAGAGTCCTCTGTTTTTAAGATCCAGATCCATACATGGTTAAATTTCCATCAATGATTCTGGTTAGAGTCACCCGACATTGCGTGTGAAAAGTTTATCCTGGTCATTATGTCCTTAGTATCTAATGTACCCATTAACTAAAGAGCATTGCATTGTTTTAGATGCAATGGTTGATGATGTCATTATCACTAAAGATTATAGCCTTTTTAACAGTGAATTATTTGTCCTTTGCAAATGAGTGCATGTGGGGTGAAAGTTGTTCGGACTGTATTCTACTGCCAGCAATCTTATGATAGAATAACTGAGAAACCATTGCCAACTTTCTTCCATCTTAGGGATTTAAAATCTTCAATGAAAGAAATTCAATACGTCACAAACCAAAATTCATTTTGGTGAACGCCGCAAGGTGCTGCTATTTTTGGGAGATGTCCGTTTCCATCCGTGTCCCCCAAATGAGGTCTCAAAACATTTAAATAGTACAAAAATAAAAGTTTTCATTTAAATTTGATTATATTTTACAACTTTGAACGAAAAGTGCTAGTTGATCTACCCTAGCCTACTCGCTGTCCTACGGGGCGCTCGATGGCCCCGCCTTCTCGTCGCCTCCCTCCCCCCTCCACTTCTCCACCGCCAGCACCAAGCGCTGCTGCTTCCTCCGGAGCCTCGCGAAAAGAGCTCGACGTTCCTCCGCGTCCTCGAGGGGCTGCCACCGCTCCTCCGCGAAGAAGTGGCGGCTTGCCTCCTCTATTGGCGCCCAATGGATAGATATGTGGACGACGCAGCGCCACCCAATGGATGGATATGTGTACAACGCAGCGCCACTGCTCCTCGTTGTATTCCTCGCGGGCATGGTGAACGGTATTCTTAAATACTGGTGCACAAGGATGACCAAGAGAAGACAACTTTCACTTGTCCCTTTGGTACGTTTTCTTATAGGAGAATGCCCTTTGGTTTGTGCAATGCTCCAGCTACTTTTCAAAGATGCATGAATGCTATATTTGTTGATTATATTGATAAAATTATGGAACAATTCATGGATGATTTTTTCTGTTTACGGTACCTCTTTCGATAATTGCGTGTTCAACCTTAACAAAATTCTGCAGCGATGGGAGGACCAACATTTAGTGTTAAACTGGGAGAAGTGCCACTTCATGGTTACAAAAGGAGTTGTTCTTGGACACCGCGTTTCAGGAAGAGGAATTGAAGTGGACCGCGCTAAAATAGAAGCTATTGAGAAGCTACCATATCCCAAAGATACTAAAGGTATAAGAAGTTTTCTTAGACATGCAAGTTTTTATAGAAGGTTTATCAAATACTTCTCTAAAATATAAAAGCCTCTAACTAATCTTCTGCAAAAGGATGTTTCATTCTTTTTTAATGATGATTGTGTAGAGTCTTTTAATGTTTTTTTAAAATGCTTTAATAAGTGCTCCTATAATTTAACCTTCTAATTGAAATTTACCTTTTGAAATTATGTGTGATGCTAGTGATTATGCAGTTGGGGCTATTTTAGGCCAACGAGTTGATATGAAGTTAAATGTAATTTACTACGCTAGTAAAACACTTGATGGTGCTCAAAGAAATTATGCTACTACTGAAAAATAATTTTTAGCTGTGATATTTTCTTATGACAGATTTATACCTTACATTGTTGATTCTAAAGTCATAGTTCACTCAGATCATTCATCTATGAAATATTTAATGAATAAGAAAAATTCTAAGCCTAGATTAATAAGATGGATTTTACTACTTCAAGAATTCGACTTACACATTGTTGATAGCATTGTTGATAGGAAAGGTGAGGACAACATTATATCAGATCACTTATCTAGGATGGAAAACATTCTACCAGACCCTATTCCAATTATTGATAGTTTTGCTAATGAACAACTTGCTAATATAAATGTGTCTAGTGCTAAAGCCTCCCCTTGGTTTGCTGATTATGCAAACTTTATAGTTGAAAAAGTATTTCCACCTCATTTTAAGTCCCCACAAAGAAAAAAATTATTTTATGATCTTAGACATTACTTTTGGGATGATTCATTCATTTATAAGAAAAGTGTAGATGGTATCATCAGACGTTGTGTACCCGAATTTGAGAAGTAGCGTATCATAAGAGATTGTCATGATAGTTCCTATGGAGGACATCACACTGGACACCCCGCACCGCTGCAAAGGTATTACAGTTTGGTTTTTATTGGCATAATTTATTTAAAGATTTTGTTATGTTAAATCTTGTGATAAATGCCAAAGAGTAGGAAATATTGGTAGAAGAAATGAAATGACTATGAAGTATTCACTAGCACTTTAACCATTTGATGTGTGGGGGTTGACTTTATGGGACCTTTCCCGCCATAAAAAAACAAAATATACACATATTTTGGCTGCAGTGGACTGATACGTCTCCAACGTATCGATAATTTCTTGTGTTCCATGCCACATTATTGATGTTATCTACATGTTATATGCACACTTTATGTCATATTCGTGCATTTTCTGGAACTAACCTATTAACAAGATGCCGAAGTGCCAGTTCCTGTTTTCTACGCTGTTTTTGGTTTCAGAAATCCTAGTAACGAAATATTCTCGGAATCGGACGAAATCAACGCCAAAGATCTTAGAATCCCCGGAAGCATCCAGAACACACCAGAGAGGTCAGAGGGGGCCACAGGCCCACCAAACCATAGGCTGGCGCGGCCAGAGGGGGGGCCGCGCCGCCCTATAGTCTGGCCCCCCTGTCAGCCCTCCTGCGCCGCCTCTTCGCCTATATAAAGCCCCTGGACCGAGAGCCACGATACGGAAAACCTTACTGAGACGCCGTCGCCGCCGATCCCATCTCGGGGGATCCAGGAGATCGCCTCCGGCACCCTGCCGGAGAGGGGAATCATCTCCCGGAGGACTCTACGCCGCCATGGTCGCCTCCGGTGTGATGAGTGAGTAGTCTACCCCTGGACTATGGGTCCATAGCAGTAGCTAGATGGTTGTCTTCTCCCCATTGTGCTTCATTGTTGGATCTTGTGAGCTGCCTAACATGATCAAGATCATCTATCTGTAATTCTATATGTTGTGTTTGTCGGGATCCGATGGATAGAGAATACTATGTCATGTTAATTATCAAGTTATTATACATGTGTTGTTTATGATCTTGCATGCTCTCCGTTTCTAGTAGAGGCTCCGGCCAAGTTTTTACTTTTAACTCCAAGAGGGAGTACTTATGCTCGATAGTGGGTTCATGCCTGCATTGACACTGGGACGAGTGACAGAAAGTTCTAAGGTTGTGTTGTGCTTGTTGCCACTAGGGATAAAACATTGATGCTATGTTCGAGGATGTAGTTATTGATTACATTACGCACCATACTTAATGCAATTGTCCGTTGTTTAGCAACTTAATACTGGAGGGGTTCGGATGATAACTTCGAAGGTGGACTTTTTAGGCATAGATGCAGTTGGATGGCGGTCTATGTACTTTGTCGTAATGCCCAATTAAATCTCACTATACTTATCATGTCATGTATGTGCATTGTTATGCCCTCTCTATTTGTCAATTGCCCGACTGTAATTTGTTCACCCAACATGCTTTTATCTTATGGGAGAGACACCTCTAGTGAACTGTGGACCCCGGTCCATTCTTTAATACTGAAATACAAATCTGCTTGCAATACTTGTTTTTACTATTTTCTCTGCAAACAATCATCTTCCACACAATACGGTTAATCCTTTGTTACGAGCAAGCCGGTGAGATTGACAACCTCACCTGTTTCGTTGGGGAAAAGTACTTTGGTTGTGTTGTGCGGGTTCCACGTTGGCGCCGGAATCTCCGGTGTTGCGCCGCACTACATCCCGCCGCCATCAACCTTCAACGTGCTTCTTGGCTCCTCCTGGTTCGATAAACCTTGGTTTCTTTCGAGGGAAAACTTGCTGCTGTGCGCATCATACCTTCCTCTTGGGGTTGCCCAACGAACGTGTGAAATACACGCCATCAAGCTCTTTTTCCGGCGCCGTTGCCGGGGAGGAAAGGTAAAAGGCTCTCATACTACGGTCTCGGGTAAAGTATTTTTCTGGCGCCGTTGTGTGTGTGCTCGAAGCTATTTCCTTTAGATCCTGCAATTGCATCTTTTTGTTTCTTGTTTACACTAGTTTGGCATAATGTACAAGAGTGAGCTTCTTATTCTATTTCCTGATTTAAAATATGGATTGTTTGATGCGAAAATTAAAAAACCTATGAAATCTTCTTTGCATGCTGGTAGTAATATTAGTATGAACACTTTGAACACCATTGTTGACAATGATATAGAAAGTTCTAAGCTTGGGGAAGCTGGTTTTCATGATGTTTTTAGTCCCCCAAGCATTGAGGAGAAAATTTTCTTTGATACTTTGCCTCCTATTTCTGATGATGATAATGATAGTGGTCTTTTGGTGCCACCTACTATGGAGAGTAAATTTTGTTGTGATTATACTATGCCTCCTACACTTGATGAGAATAATAATGATAGCTACTTTGTTGAATTTGCTCCCACTACAACTAATAAAATTGATTATGCTTATGTGGAGAGTAATAATTTTATGCATGAGACTCATGATAAGAATGCTTTATGTGATAGTTATATTGTTGAGTTTGCTCATGTTGCTACTGAAAGTTATTATGAGAGAGGAAAATATGGTTGTAGAAATTTTCATGTTACTAAAATGCCTCTCTATGTGCTGAAATTTTTGAAGCTACACTTGTTTTATCTTCCTATGCTTGTTACTTTGCTCTTCATGAACTTGTTTACTTACAAGATTCCTATGCATAGGAAGCATGTTAGACTTAAATGTGTTTTGAATTTGCCTCTTGATGCTCTCTTTTGCTTCAAATACTATTTCTTGCGAGTGCATCATTAAAACTGCTGAGCCCATCTTAATGGCTAAAAAGAAAGAACTTCTTGGGAGATAACCCATGTGTTATTTTGCTACAGTACTTTGTTTTATATTTGTGTCTTGGAAGTTGTTTACTACTGTAGCAACCTCTCCTTATCTTAGTTTTGTGTTTTGTTGTGCCAAGTAAAGTCTTTGATAGTAAAGTAAGTACTAGATTTGGATTGCTGCGCAGAAACAGCATTGCTGTCTGTCACGAATCTGGGTCTAATTCTCTGCAGGTAACTCAGAAAATTATGCCAATTTACGTGAGTGATCCTCAGATATGTACGCAACTTTCATTAGTTTTGAGTTTTTCCATTTGAGCAAGTCTGGTGCCATTTTAAAATTCGTCTTTACGGACTGTCCTGTTTTTGACAGATTCTGCCTTTTATTTCGCATTGCTTCTTTCGCTGTGTTGGGTGGATTTCTTTGTTCCATTACCTTCCAGTAGCTTTGAGCAATGTCCAGAAGTGTTAAGAATGATTGTGTCACCTCTGAACATGTGAGTTTTTGATTATGCACTAACCCTCTAATGAGTTTGCTTAAAGTTTGGTGTGGAAGAAGTTTTCAAGGGTCAAGAGAGGAGGATGATATACTATGATCAAGGAGAGTGAAAGCTCTAAGCTTGGGGATGCCCCGGTGGTTCACCCCTGCATATTCTAAGAAGACTCAAGCGTCTAAGCTTGGGGATGTCCAAGGCATCCCCTTCTTCATCGACAAAATTATCAGGTTCCTTCTCTTGAAACTATATTTTTATTCAGTCACATCTTATGTGCTTTACTTGGAGCGTCTGTGTGCTTTTGTTTTTGTTTTTGTTTGAATAAATTGGATTACATCATGCTTGTGTGGGAGAGAGACACGCTCCGCTGGTTCATATGAACACATGTGTTCTTAGCTCATAATATTCATGGCGAAGTTTCCTCTTCGTTAAATTGTTATATGGTTGGAATTGGAAAATGATACATGTAGTAATTGCTATAATGTCTTGGGTAATGTGATACTTGGCAATTGTTGTGCTCATGTTTAAGCTCTTGCATCATATACTTTGCACCTATTAGTGAAGAATACATAGAGCATGCTAAAATTTGGTTTGCATAATTGGTCTCTCTAAAGTCTAGATAATTTCTAGTATTGAGTTTTGAACAACAAGGAAGACGGTGTAGAGTCTTATAATGTTTTCAATATGTCTTTTATGTGAGTTTTGCTGTACTAGTTCATCCTTGTGTTTGTTTCAAATAAGCCTTGCTAGCCTAAACCTTGTATCGAGAGGGAATACTTCTCATGCATCCAAAATACTTGAGCCAACCACTATGCCATTTGTGTCCACCATATCTACCTATACTACATGGTATTTTCCCGCCATTCCAAAGTAAATTGCTTGAGTGCTACCTTTAAAATTCCATCATTCACCTTTTCAATATATAGCTCATGGGACAAATAGCTTAAAAACTATTGTGGTATTGAATATGTAATTATGCACTTTATCTCTTATTAAGTTGCTTGTTGTGCGATAACCATGTTTACTCGGGGAACGCCATCAACTCATTGTTGAATTTCATGTGAGTTGCTATGCATGTTCGTCTTGTACGAAGTAAGGGCGATCTACACTGAGTTGAATGGTTTGAGCATGCATATTGTGAGAGAAGAACATTGGGCCGCTAACTAAAGCCATGATCCATGGTGGAAGTTTCAGTTTTGGACAAACATCCTCAAATCTCTAATGAGAAAAGAATTAATTGTTGTCAAATGCTTAAAGCATTAAAAGAGGAGTCCATTATCTGTTGTCTATGTTGTCCCGGTATGGATGTCTAAGTTGAGAATAATCAAAAGCGAGAAATCCAAATGCGAGCTTTCTCCTTAGACCTTTGTACGAGGCGGCATAGAGGTACCCCTTTGTGAAACTTGGTTAAAGCATATGTATTGCGGTGATAATCCAGGTAGTCCAAGCTAATTAGGACAAGGTGCGGGCACTATTGGTACACTATGCATGAGGCTTGCAACTTATAAGATATAATTTACATGATGCATATGCTTTATTACTACCGTTGACAAAATTGTTTCATGTTTTCAAAATCAAAGCTCTAGCACAAATATAGCAATCGATGCTTTTCCTCTATGGAGGACCATTCTTTTACTTTTATTGTTGAGTCAGTTCACCTATTTCTCTCCACCTCAAGAAGCAAACACTTGTGTAAACTTTGCATTGATTCTTACATATTTGCATATTGCATTTGTTATATTGCTTTGCATTGACAACTATCCATGAGATATACACGTTATAAGTTGAAAGCAACCGCTGAAACTTCATCTTCCTTTGTGTTGCTTCAATACCTTTACTTTGAATTATTACTTTATGAGTTAACTCTTATGCAAGACTTATTGATGCTTGTCTTGAAGTGCTATTCATGAAAAATCTTTGCTTTATGATTCAGTTGTTTACCCATGTCATATACCTTGTTTTGATCGCTGCATTCACTACATATGCTTTACAAATAGTATGATCAAGTTTATGATGGCATGTCACTCCAGAAATTATCTTTGTTATCGTTTTACCTGCTCGGGACGAGCGGAACTAAGCTTGGGGATGCTGATACGTCTCCAACGTATCGATAATTTCTTGTGTTCCATGCCACATTATTGATGTTATCTACATGTTATATGCACACTTTATGTCATATTCGTGCATTTTCTGGAACTAACCTATTAACAAGATGCCGAAGTGCCAGTTCCTGTTTTCTGCTGTTTTTGGTTTCAGAAATCCTAGTAACGAAATATTCTCGGAATCGAACGAAATCAACGCCAAAGATCTTAGAATCCCCGGAAGCATCCAGAACACACCAGAGAGGTCAGAGGGGGCCACAGGCCCACCAAACCATAGGCTGGCGCGGCCAGAGGGGGGGCCGCGCCGCCCTATAGTCTGGCCCCCCTGTCGGCCCTCTGCGCCGCCTCTTCGCCTATATAAAGCCCCCGGACCGAGAGCCACGATACGGAAAACCTTCCCGAGACGCCGTCGCCGCCGATCCCATCTCGGGGGATCCAGGAGATCGCCTCCGGCACCCTGCCGGAGAGGGGAATCATCTCCCGGAGGACTCTACGCCGCCATGGTCGCCTCCGGTGTGATGAGTGAGTAGTCTACCCCTGGACTATGGGTCCATAGCAGTAGCTAGATGGTTGTCTTCTCCCCATTGTGCTTCATTGTTGGATCTTGTGAGCTGCCTAACATGATCAAGATCATCTATCTGTAATTCTATATGTTGTGTTTGTCGGGATCCGATGGATAGAGAATACTATGTCATGTTAATTATCAAGTTATTATACATGTGTTGTTTATGATCTTGCATGCTCTCCGTTTCTAGTAGAGGCTCTGGCCAAGTTTTTACTTTTAACTCCAAGAGGGAGTACTTATGCTCGATAGTGGGTTCATGCCGGCATTGACACCTGGGACAGTGATGAGAAAGTTCTAAGGTTGTGTTGTGCTTGTTGCCACTAGGGATAAAACATTGATGCTATGTTCGAGGATGTAGTTATTGATTACATTACGCACCATACTTAATGCAATTGTCCGTTGTTTAGCAACTTAATACTGGAGGGGTTCGGATGATAACTCTGAAGGTGGACTTTTTAGGCATAGATGCGGTTGGATGGCGGTCTATGTACTTTGTCGTAATGCCCAATTAAATCTCACTATACTTATCATGTCATGTATGTGCATTGTTATGCCCTCTCTATTTGTCAATTGCCCGACTGTAATTTGTTCACCCAACATGCTTTTATCTTATGGGAGAGACACCTCTAGTGAACTGTGGACCCCGGTCCATTCTTTAATACTTGAAATACAAATCTGCTTGCAATACTTGTTTTTACTATTTTCTCTGCAAACAATCATCTTCCACACAATACGGTTAATCCTTTGTTACAGCAAGCCGGTGAGATTGACAACCTCACTCGTTTCGTTGGGGCAAAGTACTTTGGTTGTGTTGTGCAGGTTCCACGTTGGCGCCGGAATCTGCGGTGTTGCGCCGCACTACATCCCGCCGCCATCAACCTTCAACGTGCTTCTTGGCTCCTCCTGGTTCGATAAACCTTGGTTTCTTTCTGAGGGAAAACTTGCTGCTGTGCGCATCATACCTTCCTCTTGGGGTTGCCCAACGAACGTGTGAAATACACGCCATCATGGACTATGTTACAAAGCGGGTGGAAGCAATTCCAACCAAAAATGCAGATCATGCTACAACAATGAAGATGCTACAAGACATAATATTTTCTAGGTTTGGAGTGCCTAGATTTTTAATTACTCATGGTGGTTCTCATTTCTTACATGGAGTTTTTAGTAGCAAAGTATGGTGTTAATCATAGAGTAGCATCCCCACATCACCATCAAACTAGTGGGCAAGTTGAATTAAGTAACAGGGAAATTAAATTCATATTGGAAAAGACAGTTAATAGAGCAAGGTCTAATTGGCCACTTAAAATTAATGATGCATATGGGCCTATAGAACTTCTTTTAAAAATCCTATGGGTATGTCTCCTTGTAAGATAGTTTATGGTAAGGCTTGTCATCTTCCAGTAGAACTAGAACATAAAGCTAGATGGGTTGTTAAACAACTTAACTTTCATTTTAAAACTGCTGGAGCGACAAGAATTCTTGACATAAACTTTTTAGATGAATGGAGGAATGAAGCTTATGGAAGTGTTAGATTATTTAAAAAAAATGTAGTAAATTTGGAAATCAAAAGAAAGGAGTTCAAAGTAGGTGATCAAGTATTATTTTTCAACTCTCATTTCAAGTTTTATGCAAGGAAGTTGGCATCAGAATGACAAGGTCCACTAGTGATACAATACAAGAAATATACCGCTCCGGAGCCATCCGTCTCCATGGAGCTATGAAGGGTAAGCCTCATGTAGTTAATGGATAACATCTTAAACAGGCCAATAATTCATTGGAAAGATAGATGTGATGCATCTCCAAAGCCCGCTGCTCTACATAGCAAAGAAATATCCCCTATCAGAATCCTGAAATCAATAAAAGGTAACTTTGAGGTACGTAACCATCTCTAAATGTCATGCTATTCAGGGAAATTCATTATTTTATGAATATTAGTTGCATGAAAAAAGATTTGGACAAAACAGAGCCCCAAAGAGGAAAAGAGGATAGGTGGCGCAGTCCCACCTGTAGGTCGCACCACCCCCTCTTTCCGCCTTCCGGACTCCATTTCGACTCCAACTCTTCGTCTTACCCTAAAAACTGTCAATATATATACCCCTTTTCGTATATCTAATCTCGCACCGAGCCTATTTGAGGCAAATATTATTTTTCTTTCCTGCCCCTTTCAGCTCTAGCCATGGTAAGCCCTAGATCCAATCCAGGAGGAAGCTGCTCCGATAAGAAAGGCGTGGTGAGCTACTACCTCGACTCTATGGTGGCTCCGTTGAAGACCTTGAACTCCAAGGAAGGAGTTCTGCTCTTGGAGGAGGTGAAGGCATCGAAGATTCAAGGCACAATAGAGGAGAGGCTGCAGACTTTGGAGGACACTACTTTCAGGTATGGTACTATGGTTGAGAGCATTCTTGATGCTCACCACTTCATGAATCTTGAGCTGGAGAAAATATTGAGTCCTATGAGGCAAGGATCAAGGATCTGAGGAGAAGTATGTACATACCGTCTCGCAGCTGGACAAGTTCCAGGTCCTCATGTGGGATGTGGAGAATCAGAATTGTGCGTACGAAGACCTTTTCAAGAAGATGGCTGAAGCTGCTTCCACCAACTACAGTGATCCACCTCTATCCTTCTACAATGGGAGGCCCTATCCTTGAAAGCTCGAGGAGTGGGAAGCTCATTATGAGGAGAAGGATGCAAAGGAAGAAGACCGGGCACCAACAACTCAAGCTTGGGGGAGTTCCACCTAGTATTTTATGCTTTTTATTTTATCGTATTGCATATAGTTATGATTTTTAGTTTGGGGAGTACCGATGGCAACAACTCCGTGTGTACCAACTTGTTGGGACTCCAAGTGTGTTGTAGCAAGCTTCTTTTCCCACAAAGGGTGACTCAAGGGTTATCCATTTAGCGAGATGATATTTACGCTTCTCACTATCCTCTTGCCAGAAGAATCTTGATAGGCAATAAACTAATATTTTCAAGACACCTTTAGGAAATTGGAAGAAGGATATCATATACATCACCATATTGCTTATTATTGAATTAATGAGAACCAATTTTCCACCAGGGATATCAATTTTTGCCCTTCCAACTACTTAATCTGAGTTGTAGTCATTCCTCCACCATTTGCCATTGGCATTTGTAAGTCTTCGATAATAAATCGAAAGCTAAATATCTAATAGAAAATTGGCCTTACCCGCAGCCAAATAACTCAGCATACTGGTCAAAACTGGCTTGAGCCTCACCGAAACAAAACAACCAACTCTTGTAAAAAATAATCTTTAGACCTAATAATTGCTCAAAATTGACGGTATTAACTTATGGGGATTATATGTGAGGGGCTTAAAGTCAGGTTCAACTACGTCAAGGATCCACTTCTCATTATGAGTACAACTATCCTAACTATCATTACGGTCAAGTTGAGGTTGTATTCGAAAACTCCATTTAACGTGCTACCTACATATTAAAAATACAAAAATTATATTGACAAATTTTAAAAATTCGTGAAACTGAAACCTAAAAGTGCTAATGATGTATCCCGCAAACATGTAAAATCTGAATCTATAATGTTTGTATTCTGAGCTACATAAAAATAACAGCGTGATTTTTTTAGATATTTGAAATCACTATACTCATATCCATAACTTTTTCATTTTCTTGTTGCTCAAAACAAAGAACATGAATTGAGGTTTTGCATGTTTATGTGATACATTATTAGCTACTTTTCGGATTTTCCACAATTTTTTAAAAATACAATATATTTTCTAACTTTTTAATTTGCAAGGAGCACAGGAGCTTGGAGCCAAAAATCTTGGCTCGGTTATGCTTCACTTTTAAGATACCCGTTACATTTACGATGCTATCGCCAGGCCGCGGAATTCATCTCAGAAGAGTACATCTTCGTCTTCTGTCATGGCCCCGGTCATGCGTCCAATGTGTACCAGCACTACTGATTATAGTACTGAGTACAACTACTTAATAGGAGTAATAAGACATGGGATGTGATGAGGCTGTCTATCGTTGACCAGATTAATTAGAGCCAATCAAAATAGATCGGAATTCTGAAGTCGTGCGAATCCGGATGGGAGAAAACGATCGATGGATAGTGGTGCAGTCATGGTAGTACCTAAATTATGTTACATCATTGGGTTAACCGCCAATCAAAATTTAGTATCCAATCCACCTGTCAGGGTACCTAATCAACGTTTGAACGTCTACCAAAAAGTTAAACGCCCATTTGATTTAAAGGATTTTCAAAGCATATGAATAGAGGGAATAGCACTTTGCACCACTTGTTACTTGTTGGGGGTAAGGTTGCACAAAACCACAACTTGAGTTTTGTTTTGCACAGAACACCACATTTTACCGTACTTGTTTGCAAAGAACACACTAGTAGTTGTTAGCTAGCCTAATAGGCCATTAGCAAATTTGGGCCCACTTCCATGGGCTTAGGTCACACTCAAGGCGATGTACACATTTTTTTAGCCTAAGGGCATCTCCAGGGGCGCGACGTATTTCGGAAGTCCAAACGGACGCGTCGTGTCCGTTTGCGTCGGGCCAAATGGTCGAAATTGTCCGGGCGTCCGTTTGCGTCGGGGGTGGCTCCAGCGGCACGACGCATAATTTTTTTTTTCATTCATGAAGCCATAATTTACATTAATAAAAAAACATAAAAAAGCCAGAAAGGCGTGCTAAAAGTAGGTGCTGCCTACTGGTCGTCGCCGCTGACGAGGTCAATCAATTCCGGCGTCGGCTATGGAAGCTCGTACGCCGGCGGTGGAGGAGGTACCGCCGCATGGGCAGGAGACTGTGGCCAGGGATCCAACGCCGGAGCAGCAGGCGGAGCGTGGTCGTTGGAACGCGTCGGCGTGGCCGGAGGATTCGCCGGCCTCCCCTGCGCGAGCGCTGACTCACGGAGCTGGATTGCGAGCCCGTCCCACAAAGCGAGCTCGTTGAGCTCGTCCTGCTCGCTGTTGGTCAGTGCCATGGTCACGTCCTCGTCCTCGTCCTCATCGCCCTCCTCGTCCTCGTCCGCGTCCTCCTGGTCGTTCTCTTCTTCTTCTGCGGCGATCTCACGCTAGAAGTAGTCTACGTCGACGAGGTAGCCAGCATTTCTTGGTCTTGCGGAACGGCCAGCATTTCTTCCCCATGGCGTCGGTGGGGTGGATACCGTGGGATGTGGCAATGGTTTGGTCGGGGAGATGGCCGCCAGTAGCGTCCCTTTAAGAGGCTCGAACGCCATCTCGCCTTCAATGGCCTGCCACTGCAACGCCGCCTCGCTGCGCACGCTCGCGGAAGCCGAGGCGCGCCATTAACGCGGCCCTGCAAAGGCTGCAGCGCGCCGCTCGCAAGTAATGCCGCGGAAGACGATGCAGTTGTGTCCCTGCCAGACGGGCCCGTGGGGGGACTGAGCGGACACTTTGCGCGTCCGCTCAGCGTCCGCAGAGACGCAAACCTGGCGCATATTTGGGCCAGGTTTGCGTCTCCGCGGACGACCTGGTCACTATGCGTCACGCCACTGGAGGTAGTGTCAGACGCATTTTCGGTCACGGCGGACACAAACGGTCGCTCA
This sequence comes from Lolium rigidum, assembly GCF_022539505.1. Lineage (NCBI taxonomy): Eukaryota > Viridiplantae > Streptophyta > Magnoliopsida > Poales > Poaceae > Lolium > Lolium rigidum. The sequence continues at coordinate 246,592,093 of NC_061514.1, read as the reverse complement.
GCGTCCGTTTGCGTCGCGCCGCTGGAGATGTCCTAAGCTAATGTATTTGACTTATTAAGCTCAAAATTACTATTAAAATAATTCAATGACCCTGATGCACATGCATTAGGTATTTAGGTACCACACATAGAGCTGCGCCCCTAGCCCCCACCCATGTCTCTCGCTTGTTGGAGGCCGGTTCAACTCCATACCAGTCGATGTTAGGTTCTCCGGCTCCAAAAATTTCATGGTCGGGAGAAACTCCTCCGGCTCACCCATCCCTATAGTCAGAGCGCCGCCTCTCCTGCCGTCGGAGCACTTGGTGTGGGCGGGCGACCTAGGTCGAGGGTTTTCTATTGGGTTGAACTGGTCCGAGCATACCAGTTCGCTCGCCTTGAGCGTGACCTAAGACCTTGGAAGTGGGCCCAAATTTGCTAATGGCCTATTAGGCTAGCTAATGACTACTAGTGTGTTCTTTGCAAACAACTACGGTAAAATGTGGTGTTCTGTGTAAAACAAAACTCAACTTGTGGTTTTGTGCAACCTTAGCCCTAACAAGTGGTGCAAAGTGCTATTCCCTCATATGAATATGAAAAACGAAGGAATAGTATGCCATGCCATGTGAAATCCTAGAAAAAATAAAAGAATGCAGGAATCAGTTGCAAGAATCGTTTGATCGCACCATAAGAGAAAACTACATAAAATTTCAGTCAAGATTGGCTGCATGTGCTTGTTGTCATAAAACATAGAATTTTTTTAGGAGATCTAAACTCTTGTTAGAAATCCTACGAGATTGTAGTGTATGAAAGGATTACGTAAGAATTTTGGAGGGTTCAATCGCGTGAATCAAATGATCTCAATAGAAAAAAATTCATATGAGTAAGAATCCTACAAAATTCATTTAAAAATCTTTTGAATCAAACAAGCCCTAAGGGTATGTTTGGTTTTTAAGGGTCTTACCTTGTTTTGCGAGACACACTTGTAAGGGTATATTGCCCCTATGTGTGGTTTTGGTAATTAGTGATAACCCCTATGGACTAATATTTTCATTGAGTTTATATGAAGGAATATTCCGTAGGTACTACTTGTATTCCATGTGTTGGATTCAAATATGGATGCCATGAAGATAAAGATATATCTTGTGCATTGGCATCAAGATCGTCGATTTGAAGATATATATGTGATATGATCAAGAAGAAGAAATGAAGATGGAGTTCTTATGTGGAACTCAATATTAGCCATGTTCTAGCTTATGTGATAAGCAATGAATGATCAAGATGTTGAGTGCTTGATTCCAAGTGAAGAATTCAAGTTATGGCTCTAAGTTGGTGTCATGATAGTCTCATAAATTGAGTTATGGTTGAATAAGATTTAGAGCATGCAAACAAATGAAGAATTCTATATACACCTCAAGATAGTATGATAGATCATGAGAAGATACAATGTTGACCAATACAAAGAGTGAAGAATAGATTCAGGTTTGGCAACACATGAAGCATGAAGAATGTGCCACGTGAAGTCATGTGGTATGGTAAGCCTTATCAATTATGCTTTATGAACTAACCCATCATATATGTGCCTTTGTGTTGTCTATATGGGTTAGGTATCTTTCCATGGGCATGCATCAAAAGTGAGATCTCATATATTCCATGAGAGGATGACATCAAGTGGTGATCGTCATCAAGATTGAGTTGGGAAAGTTCAAGTTGAGCATCTCAAGAGGATCATATGCTTGAAGCTTGCCGTCCATTTGGTGATAATGTACATGTGAAGATGTGCATCAATGGAGCTTTCCCATCATGGTGTATGGGGGAATATTTGTGAGTCTTCGCAAAGTAACAATGATCAAGTGAGACTTTCCGGCTTGAATGAAGCATGAAGCATCATCATCAAGATCAAGCGGAATGCGCAAGGCAAATGTATGGCCTTGCTAGGTTTTCCTTTTACCGGTCTCAAGGTGGTTGTTGGGAGACCGGATTATAGTATAGATAGCCGCACTATCAAGAGGGGCTTTCGGTTGGGTAACTTGATCACATCGTCTTAGGGAGCTCAATCCTTTGCATACTTTGCATATCCCTATATCTTCTTGGTGTTTCTCTATGTAAGGTTCTTGAGCTTGTTGCTAGCTTTACAACAAGCGCAAGTGCATCGAAAACGGTATCCGCATGCATCTTCTACTGCGTTTTCGAGTTTGGATGTCTTCATCGTTTCTTGACGGTGGGAGACTCCCTCTCTAGAATCTTCTACTGCGTTTTCGAGTTTGGACATCTTCACCATTTTGTTGGGGTTCTATTTGTCGTTATCTTTCCAACAAAATTGGTTTCATGTCAATCGGAGTTCGGGAGCATTTTCTGTTTAAAAGGAAAAGAAAAGGCCTTCAGGGGTACTGCGTATTCCGGCACCACGCCCGGCAGTGCCGGATGTCTCACCGGATGGCCCGGCACATGCCGGCTCCCACACCGGCGCCATCCGAGCACATTCCAGGGAGCCTAGCACCGTCGCCCGGTGCCCGCCCGGCCTCACGTCCAGTTTTAACCGGTCGGCCCGGTGCCTGGTCCGGCTACGCCGGCCTGTGGACCGGACCTCCCGGCACATGTCGGCCCGCATCAGTGCCATCCAGGCACATGTACTGTAAGCTCAGAAGCAGCCCGGTTCTGGCCCGACGCACGCTCCGGTTCCGGCCGGATGGTCCGGCCTGTGGCCTGGCCGCACCGGCCCCTGCGCCGGGGCCTGGTCCCAGGCCTGGCAGACCGGCTCCCTTGACTGATGCTGAGCTGGACACTTCCCCAACGGTTAGATTTCGGGTTGGGCTATAATAGGCTTTCTTCCACCTTGGGCTTGAAAAGTTCTTTCACTCTCTCTCCTTCATTGTTGACTTTGAAGGACTTGCCATATCTCTTGATTCCCCCCCAAGATTCTTGCTCATTCTTGAGGGATCTAAGAGAGAAGATCTAGATCTACAATCTCCATCAATCCATTTCTCCTCTAAGTGAGGGGAACCCTTTGATCTAGATCTTGGAGTCATTTGTTGATTTCCTCTTTGTTTTCCCTATCTAATCTCATCCTAGCATTTGTTGCTTTGGTGAGATTTGAGCGTGAAGGATTTGAACACCTCTAGTGTTTTTGCTTTGCATGATTTCATAGTGTTGAGCTCTCCACCATGATTAGTTCGAGTGAGAAACCGTGAGCTTGTTACTCTTGGAGGGAGACCTCATAGTCAGCTTGGCGATTGGTGCTCCAGTGATCTCTTCAAAGAAGATTGTGAAGAGGCCCGGACTTCTCCTTCATGGAGCTTGTGAAGTGGTTTTGGAGCTTGCCATCTCCGGAATGGAGGAAAAGCTAACCATAAGGAAAAGAGTTATTCCTTCGTGGGATAGGCTCAGGAGAAGAAGGTGAGCCTTCGTGGCGTTGGGAATCCTTTGTAGGACCCCCACCTCTCCAAACGTGACGTACCTTCTTGCAAAGGAAGGAACACGGGAATACATCTTCGTCTCTGCGTGCCTCGGTTATTTCTATACACGAGCTTACTTTCCTTCTGATAGACATCATGCTTGAAGTACATATATCTTGCTATCACTTGTGCTACATATATCTTGTGCCTATCGTGCTTAGCTCTACTTGTTGTTGTGTCAGAGCCTAGCATATTTAGGGTTTGTACTTGTAAAATAAACGTTAGTTTAATTCCGCATTCTTACAAGTCAAATCTGTAAGAGTTTTAAAAACGTCTATTCACCCTCCTCTAGGCGACATCTCGTCCTTTCAACACTACAGATGTAGACGCCCACAAATACGTACACACACTCACCCCTATGAACGCACGCACACCCTACCCCTATGAGCACTTTTGAGAAACCAAATCTAAGAAACTGATTCGACGATCTTGAGATTGATGAAGTTACAACAAACGCCTCACTATCGATGAAAACGTAACCTCCCACCAAAAAAATTCAGCCTTTTTAACGAGACAACAAAGTGTCAAACCTGTTGGTGGCCTTCTAATCATCCAACCACAGGTTAGTTCTCATTTTTTAAGATCTTACCAAAAATGTTCTTATCAGCATAGACCGAGAGTTTGAAGGTAGGCTTAATCTTGAGGGTCTTACCAAAAAGTTGGTACACCTTAATTTTCTATTAAAGTAGCTTAGTTAAGTTGTGTCTAAAAAGTTGGCATGTCCGTGAGCCTTGGCTACTTTGAATTTTTGGCTAGCCTAGCGTTTCCCCGTGAGGACCAGTGCATTTTTTCGCCAATTCATGGGTAGTTGCATTCTTCCGTCAAAAGGTTGGCCACAACCACAATTTACTCTGGCTTATCCTAAACCAAACGCACCCTCATTTCCCATGCGGATGTATTTTGGATGTGATGTCAGATTTCAGATGTAGACTACCTTATCAACCCACCAACACCCCCTCCTTCCCCTCAACACACACACACCGTTGTGCGATCGACGAGATGTCATAGAGGGCACCTTACATCGTGAAGAGAGAGATGAACGAAAGGTGGGGGCTACCGAAATGGTGAGACACGAGTTGCTCAAGTTTAGATCTCGTAACGGTGGCAATATCCTATTTTAGCCGTGTGCAACGATCCGGTCTGTATTAGTGCACCGTAATCCGTTTAGACCTCTCATCGGTGCAATTAGCTAGCTCTCGTCGGTGACTACACACGCAGCAGCATCTACACGAACATCCGTTTGGCCGGCTGGACACGAACTGGATGCCTGGACATCATGCGCATATTTTGTTCAAACAGAAGCCGATGTATGTCCATGTGTGCATGTGCACCTGGGACATGGATGGACCAACTCTACTCTACGCAAGCTTCTTCCTCCTGCATGTCTACACCGTCAAGCCGCCGATCTACTCCAAGCCAAATTGCATCATGATGTACATCAACATCACCAAATTTGCGCCAAAAGGGTAACAAGTGCGCAATTACAATAAGAGGATTGGTTTTGCCTCAAGGTCTCTCGAAGTCTAGCTTATAAAGATGTAATGATCTAGGATTTACGTGGAGTAGTCGTACCTAGACACTACAAGACTATTCTATGTGGACTACTTGTTGTGTACATCATAGATCCGCCTAACCTACTTCGTAAGGATCCAACTAGCTTCTCCTAGGTTGGACTATCCATCTTGATTAACCAGCAACAAGGCCGTCCAGTTAGGCTATAGGTCCAACCATCATCTACGAACCACTCGAGATTGCCGGTCTTAGATTAAGTCATTAATATACCCATTTTAGTATATCCACAACAGTCAGATCCCACTTTAATCCGAAATCTAGAGCTCCTGATCCTTGCAATATGGAAACTCTACGGGCAATATTATTTTACGCATGTAATATTGTTGAAATATTGTTTGTGTGGTATGTCAAAAGTATGAAATAGCCGCCTTGAACGTTCAAACAGAACCATGCATTTCCGTGGGTTGCAACAAATCCTTGAGGAAAATCATTACACATCTAACGCTTGCAAATAGAACAATAACAATCTTGCAACACAAACATAAAATTGGAAAACCAAACACATCTAGTATCCCCATATCACTAAGCTTTCGCCATCAGAGTTTAGACCCCGCCACCTCGCGCTCGCTTCCGACTCCCCAGAGCCGAATAGGGCAGCCTGATTTTTTTTGACATTTAGATCTCTTCAGTTAAATTGTGATGAAGCACGCACGTGTTGTTTATTTTCTTCAATTAAAATTGCATTATAAGATTTATGCTAACACGCAAATGATATTTCTTTACTCGTTGCTCCTTTATTAATAATCTAAATGAAGAGATCACTTTTTAGCAGATGATTTCACATGAAATGAGATGATTGAAGTTGTTGTTCGCCTTCATTCGAAGGCGATATCTTCACCGGGTCGACATCTTCCAAACTAAGGGTGTGTTTGGTTTAGGAACGAAGTGAGACCGTTTCACACCTAGAACCCGTTCATGTGTTTGGTTGTGTAAAAAGAATGAAACTAAGTGGTTCTCAAAAAGAGAATATAACCTCAGAGATGCAGAATGCAAGTTAAGCTCTCAGGATTGTGCTTCAGTGACTTTGTCAGCCCACAAAGTTACTGACTTTGTGTCACTTACAAGTGGGGTCAAGTGGAACCCTTCATCATGTAGACCCCACATGGCCCCACTTGTAAGTGACACAAAGTCAGTGACTTTGTGGGCTGACAAAGTCACTGAAGCACAATCCAAGCTCTCAGGCTCAAATAAAAACAAATCAGCGAAAGTGCCCTGTAGCTCCCAGGTTAAATCCGGGGTTAGAAACATGTCACATAACTCACTTACATCATAACCGGTTGGCAAATCAATTTTTACCTCCTTGATATAAAAATCTAACATTTTGCTTATTTCAGAAAGCACAGGTTCTTTATTATCATTCCACCGGATCGGTGGACTAGGGAAACGACTAGCTAACCATCACCGCACAAAATCCAATCTCACCATGGAATAAAAAATTATTTACAAATACTGTTTGTGCTGACACTTTTATTAGTATTGTGCCACAAATTTTAAAGACAAATACCCTACAAATACAAATGTAGGACTGTAGGAGGTAAGATCACCATTCCACTGAAAGAGGTGGGATGAATCCAATTCTGGCTATTTCAGTTCCGCAACCTAACACCAGATGAAACCTTTTCTATGTCACTTTTTTTTTTATTCCAACCAAACACGAGAATGTAATTGTGTATTCCACTTGAATGGATCCATGACATTTTATTCCACTTCATCTCAAAACCATGCTTTATCCAATTTTGGTGATAAAGGAATGAGGAAGGGGGGAGGAGGAGTGTATTCGGCTCGCTCCATTGTCTATAGTCATCGCTAGAGGGTCTAAAGACCTAGTTATAACTTATATGGTTCTCTGCACTACTATTGCACTACTATTGATGATTATTAATGAACCACCGGACCTTTTTGCAAACAAAAGTTTCACCCTCAATTCCAAGATTATTCAACATGCAAATACCCCCTTGATGGTACACTAATTTTGTTTCCTAGATAAGCCGGCCCACACAAAAGGTGTTCACACGCACATGACAAGAGACAAATGAAGAGAGGGAAGAAGGAGACAGGCAATAAATTGGGTGCGGTAATATAGGTTGCAGTCTTCAAGGCAAACAGAGCATTCGGTGTGACTCCTTATCGGATTCTCCTCACCCTTTCTCTTGTGTTCTTCAATTCAGTTCTTCCCATAAGCTGTCGGCCCCAGTTCGTTTCCCTTCCCTACTACCTCCACCTATCCCTCTCTCCTGGTTTGCGAAAGATTTTCAAGCGGTTCCAGATTCCGGGAGCTGGTAGGTACGTCACAGCCTCCTATTCTGTTTCTTGTTGCGTTGTGTGATCTGTTGAATGGCTGTAATGTTGCGGAGTGAAAGATTTGACGCGAAATCGTCCGTGGGAGCTCCTTTCTGGATCCGAAGGTCCTGGCCCTGCTATTTTCCCCTCTGACAATTTCTTCTTGCAATGGTTTTGGTTGATTGATTCAATTTCTCTGAAATCTGTATTGGATTGTAAGTCTTTGTAGTTGCAAGCGTTTTCTTCTTTCAAATCTTATGTTGCGTGTAGACCTAGTCCATTTTTTGCTTCATTTTCGCCTGGACCTGCAAGATTGTGCTATGTAGCACTAAATCTGTCGGCAATTCAAACATTGTCCTACATGCCGGAATGGAAATGCGAGCTCCTGTCCAGAGCTGCTCGTCTGTTGCTTCCTTTCCAGGAAATCTGTTCCAATTTTGGGTTCTAGTTCTTGTTTCTTCCGTCCCAGTAGTATTTCCTTAGATAAATGAGTTTGGTCGGCGCTGCCACATGATTTGGTGCCGCATTTGATTTATCCATTTCTAGACCAGTAGACTAAGGAATCCAAGAAGCAGGCGGCAGAAGGGAGTAGTAGGTTCTTTACTTCGCCCAGTTGGCATCCCATCAATTGATGCTTGATGCCATTTGCTTCTTCTTGCTGCTGTTTGGTGGTAAATCATTACTTATTAGTACGCTACTTTTCTCTGCAATGAGATAAGAAGGAACAGAGCAACGTGGCCCACATGCTTTTTGTAATGTAAAGGCAAAATTTAGGGGAGATCTAAACATTTTTGTCCGAGAATTAGACCTACGTGATATACTATGGTCTAAAGGTAGCATCAGTAGATGCACCGAGGAAATTAAGGCGGAAAAGATGGAATAGAAAGCACAGGGGAAAAGGGATAGAAATGTTTGAGAGTAGTGCATCTTTACAACCCAACTGTTGGTCAAATTGTCCTCAAAAGACCCTCATTTAGAGGCTTAGATCAACACAGATGGCACATCCTTTTCGACACCATCTGCCTGTAACTCCTAGTATTATAATATGAGCAAAACTGTAGAGCATATTGAGATTTGTTAATGCTTGTAGTATTGTTTGTCAACAATGCATTGATTATAGCAACAAGGTGGTTAGCCAATCGCTTCTGCCTTCTGGCAATCATGCAATATACTACTCTCTCCGTCCTAAAAAGGTTGACTCAGCTTTGATTAAATTCGGACTAGATACATTCAAATTTAGACAAATGTGTGACATCTTTTTTTAGGACGAAGGGAGTATAATTTTAGAATGTTGGTACTCAGTTGCATAATTTGATCCAACGTTGTGCGTTTTCAGCACAGAAATACTTCCTCTGTTCATAAAAAGAATGACTCATCTTTTTCAAAATTTAGATGTATCTATATATACTAAATCGGGTCTAGATACATCCAAATTTTGACAAAGTTGAGACATCTTTTTATCGACGGAGGGAGTATATCAGTTTTGTTTGGAATGTGGTGTCGTTCTTGATCACATATACATTTTTTGCGAGACAATAATGTTTACAGATGAATATTAGTGCCCATCATATTCTATTGGAACTAGGGTACGATTTTTGTGTTGATGTAAATAATGTTTGAATCAGGGAATGATTTCGTTATATTTTTTTGCCAATAAAATCATTTTTTGAACTAGAGCCAATTGATCAAAACTATCAGATATATGTAATAATTATTGAATTAGGGAAACAAACTGGATGGATTTGTTGTGTATATATCATAGGAAGAGAAATGATTTGATGCCATGCATGTTATCCTAGTGGTTTAATCATTGCAGTCCTATCCTTCTCCATGTTTTCTCAAATGACAATCATGTTGGCTAGTGTCATGGTGAAAACACCATCATATTTATTCTACTTGTCATGCAACTTTTCCCCTGCCTTTTCACCTTTGCTGTACACTGCATGTTTCTCTAGCCAGTACATCTCGCTTCATACAATTGCTGCATTAGCTACGTCATCTGTGGCAAAACCTAACTAGTTGCTACTCTTTTCTCACATTTTTTTTCTCTTAAACAGATCATGCCTTGCGCTGCCGAGCTTGTCAATGGTGAGGGCGGCGCGATCAAAGTGGGCACAACCGGCACCATCGGTTCACTCATGATAAGAGAACTGGAGTCCATCAAAGTCACACCCCAAGGAGCTGCTACCCCGCGTCTGAGACGCCAAAGTAACCCGGTTTCGGTTCCCTGTGGAGCTAGCCCTCGGAAGACCATCCTAAGGAAGAGCTCATCCAATGTCGCATGCAGCAGCAGTAGCAGCAACAACGGCAGAACCGATCGTGTGAGTGCTGATGAAGCCAGCAAGGCAAGAAGGAGCTCTCAACGGAACAAGTCCCACTCTCCAATGCTGCACTCAGATGGTGTGCTAGCTGACAGAAGCCCGAATGTCGAGAAGGCGAAGAAGAAAGGAAATTTTCATGTTGTTGAGGTGGTTGATGTTAGGTGCAGTAACCCGATGAGCAGCCGTCTCCGGAAGCTCGGGTTCTCTAAGCTGTCGGAGAGCTTTGCCTAGCCACGACGGAACTGAACTTAAAGCTTCTGCTGCCCTTTCCTGGAGGTCATCTTGGGTTCTTGCAAGCCTTTGGAGGGCATCATACCCTGGGATGTTTGGTGAGCCAATCATCCACCTGACTGCATCTTTGTATGTCGCGATCTGGTTTACGTAAGATTTCCTTACTAGTTCTCTCCATGGAAACTGCTTTTGCGCTCATATGTATGAAACGTTAATTCATGAAAAGCATTTCCCATCAGAAGCTAGATGTCGATGGATGATATAATGTAATGATGCGCTAGTGTTTCTTTTGCCATCGCTGACCTGGCTTGTTTGGCGCCACCAATCTCGACCAAACGCTTGGATTTGGCAACAAGTCAGTGAGAGTTGTCTTTCCATCTTGGAATTTAAATTTAATGGAAAACCTTGCACTTCTGAAATAACATATGAGATTCCTAGACTCTTAAACTGAGTTGTTGTCTTCGGTCAGCTAAACACACCAAATAACTTGGATGGGTTTGATCTGTCCGTGGTTAAATCTAATGATCATCTAGATTTGCAGTTTCGTGTTTCAAAAAATAAGTGAGAACATTGCAGCTTCTGTCAATTTATTAGCTTCCATGCAGATATGACCCCACTCACCCACTGGCCACTGCTGCATCTCAAATGAAAGAACTTGCAAGTACCTTAATAGCAGCTTTATTACCTTTTCTGAACAAACACAGGATACTGGTCAGTGTTTCGTGAGGCTGCAAAGTGTGATACCAGTGTTTCGTCAGGCAGCAAAGTGTGATACCAGAATTCTACTGTTGACATCAGTCGGCCTTGGTCGCCACTGCGACCCTACCATTATCTGTAGCATAACTCTTCAATTTGGCCCAGATGGTAATGAACTTCTGAACCGCAGTAGTATGAGTGACAGTCTCCGTCACCTTTATTTTTTCTAAAAAAGAAGAGTTGCGGTGCGAAATAATTTTGGGAAATGTCCATGAAAAAAGAAGAAGAAACCGAGACTGGGTGAGTCTGGGAGGATGGCATCCTTGATGAATTTGCTTCACAATTTTGGGAAATATCCATGAGAGAAAGGTTGCTGATATAGAGGGGAACATTACTCACTCTAACCTGATGCATTGTTGTCAATGTAATATCTTTGACATGCCAAGAGTGATCCATGGGGCTTGGGATAGCAGGAGATACAAACATGAAACATGTGACATAACGGACACAAAACAAGGCAAACAGGACCCATATGACCCTTAGAGCATCTCGCGTTACCCAAAACGCGACACCCAAAACGAGACAAATATGGAAAGGGCAGATCCAGCGTTTCGGGAACGGTATTTCGGTATTTCTTCGTGTCGCGGTTTGGGACTCGTCAATTCCTAGCCACGTACGCTAAAACCACATCCAACCGTAAATTTAAATAGTTTACATTCTTCAAATAATTCACATTCAAAAGAGATTGTTCTCACCGAAGTCGCCGCCATCAAAGTACTGAACGATAGACCGAGGGTGCAAAACGTAGGCCCGTCAAGCACGACGACCTCGTCTTGCTCTGCCCGGTCTGGCTTCTCCTTCTCCCCGAACAGAGCACCAACGCGCTCGAATTCGAAGGCAACACCGTCCACACCGTGGCCTTGCCGGCGCTGCTGCGCGTCGTACATCGGGGAGAACACGACGTTCGGGTTGAAGCCACCATGCGCCAGCGCATCCTCGTACCGCGGCGACAAGTTTGGTGTCAGGCACCCGGGCATCGCTAGTTGTAGCCTCGCCGAAGAAACTGGGTGTCAACGGGAACGCCACTCCCAGAATGTACGCGTTGGTCGATGAACTCCATGGGCTCACGGCGGTCACAGCGACACACGCGGCCAACGCGGCCTTCTGTTGCGCAAGCGATGCCACCGTCTTCTCCTTCTCTACCACCCACCGACCCCTCCGCTCCACCGTCGACAACTTGCGCCGCAGGCAGTTTTCCTGCCACATTTCTTTGGTCCAATCGTCCAGCTTCGTCTTTGCCGTTGGCGCCTTCCGCAGCTTCGTGAAAGGCGCCTTCGGCCCCTTCGTCACTGCCTCCTTGCCCGGTGGCTTGGTGGCCGATTTCTTGGCCAGTTTTTTGGGGCCTGTCGGCGCCATGGATGGGAGAGAGTAGCGGTGGCGGGAGGGAGAGATTAGCGGCGGTGGGAGGAAGAAATAAATCGGCGGGAGGGGGTGAAATCTTTTGGCAGGGTAGAGAAATATGCGGCTGGCGGCGAGAACTGGCGGGAGGGCGCGATGTGGCGGGAGACTGGTTATATTTCAATGTGATGGTACCATCTTCAATGCGGCCACCCAAGGCGCACACAACATGTGTCCATTTGATTCGGTTGGGTGTTCACGTGGACGTGCATGGATGGACACATTGTCCTCCTCTTATCCATTTGGGTTGTAGGATGAATTTAACGTGACCATCCAAATATTATTATTTTTCAATTTTGATTCAAATTTTTGGAAGAAATATATTTTAAGCCCTAAAAAAGCTAAACCTTAACATATAAGTTACAATAAAGCAAAAACTAGGCTATTGTTTGGGTTGGCCGTCAGGGCCCCTAGTCACGCTCGTCATCACTCTTTAGCTTGATGATGACGGGTATTGGGTACATGGTTGTAGGTGGGATGGCCGGCGCCCACTATGGAGCCACAGGGGAACGTGCGTGGTCCACGGTGACCACGACGCCCCCTTCCATGAGGAGTACTAGTTTGGAGGGATCACCGGTGAGGCCCTCGTCATCGTGACCTCTCGCTAGGACACCGCCCTAGATCCCTCGTCCTAGGCCCTCGCCGCCTCGAAAGCAACCTCTCTCTCTCAGCCTCTTCGGCGGTCGCTTGCGCCGCCGCCTCGAGAGCGGAGGGGCAGAGCGTCACAGACAGTTGTGGCCACTTGCCGAGCTCCTCGAGCTTCAAAGTCTCGATGGCGTCCACCATCTCGGCACCCTCCACCTTCATCGACCACTAGGAGAAGGTGGAGTCCTTGTTTTCCTCCTCCATTGGCGTCGGGTTCGGTGTCGTTGCCGTTGTTTGTGCTCCCACTCAAACCACCAGTCTTAGTGGCGCGACCCTTCCGCGTAGGCGGGGTCGTCATGCCTCTATCTGATGCGCGGACAGATGCGAGAAAGGAGGACACTAGAACCCCATGAGGGTTCAGGTAAGGTTTTGATGCCATCCCGTAGGAGGTGGATGTCGCCCCATGGCAATGGTGCCACCACCTCCTAGAATGTGTGTGCCAACTCTGTGGACATGTTTGCGCATCACCAGACCCTCGGTGGGGTCAGGTGAAAGTCTGCGGTGTCGGCTAGCTGCATTTGAGGATGCCTCGTGGTCGTGCTTCCTATTGGGGAACCACCGCATAGGATCCATGGCGGTGGGGGCCTAGGGTTTTGGGTGGTAGGGAAGCTTGGGCAGTGGGGTGGAGTGTGGGGATGGGGATGGGGATGAAGGGTATTTTCTAAAAAAAAATAGCCCCGATTGTTGGCCCATTGTGACCAGGAAGGCAAGGGGAGGACGACACCAAAATTGAGGACATGTTTGGTAGCTTGGGCTTCCCTTGGCTCGCATGTGGAGCGCAGTTCTTGGCCCGTTTGGTTTCCTGGCTCTTCTGCATTGTTACATCACACCATCACACGGTTCTTAAAGCAGCCCCGGGCTAGGCCCGGGAGCAACGCCCGAATCGACTGTTTGCAGCGAGCCACCCAAATCTCGCACGGAGCTGATGCAAAAGGTAATCTTCGGCTGCACAAGCGAGGACGAGGTGGGAGATTGCGCGAGCTGCGGCGCGCATCAGCGAAAAGAAAAAAGGAGGATGGGAAGGATTTCGTCACCTCCGTCGTGCCCCATCATCTATTTCTACCCCCTCGTCCACTCTCCCCCAAATTTTGAGCTCCACCTCTCGTCGGCAAGCAGGTAAGCGGCGCACAGATCTCCGGTGGGTGACGGCGGCGGCGACTGCATCTCGGCTTCATCTTCTTCCTCGTGCGGCACTTCTTCACCTCCGGCGATGAGTGTTGGAATCCCTCATCCCGATTGATTGGTTATGCTTAGATCTTGGTTTGGAGTTGTGAGCTCTTGCCTAGGGTTTAATCTTGTTGCTATGGTTAGTCCTAAATAGGGTGATTTATCATGATCTTGCTAGGGTTTGTGTTGGACACATTTGCCATTCTTTGTTTGTCCCAAATGGGCTGACTTATCATGATCTTGCTAGGGTTTGTGATGTCCACAATTGCCATGTATAGCTTGTCTGATTTAGCATGATGTTCGTATGGTTTGTATTGTCCGCTTTAGCCATGTCTTTGTTCCCAAGTAAATGCACGTTCTCTGTACTACGATCTGTGTTGTACTCCTTCTGTGATGACTTTATCCAGGCTCTCGTCCGCGTCGGGGACACCTAGATCCCATCGCACGTTGCTGATTCATAGCCCCCCTATGAGGCCAAGGTGTCGGTCACCCCTTTGCCGGCTGACAATGGACCTGTGGCTGATCTCATGGATCAGGTAGAGGCAGAGGTGGCGGCGAGGATGGCCTTCACAAAGAGGAACCATGGCAAGAACTGCACTGACGAGGACAAGGCCGTCAAGGCCTCACAGAAGGGGAACGTGGCCATGAAATGCCCCCTTCATGTCCAGCTTCGTGTTGGAGAAGATGTGCGGCTTGATCAAGAGCGGAGTGAGAATTGACAAAGGATTCAAGGAAGTCCATCCGACTATTGTGGCGAAGGCCCTGTTTGAACATTGTGGTGTAGACGTTAGCTCCACTCAGGTGTACAACCACCTGAGGAAGTGGCGACAGATGTGGCTCATCGTTAGCAGGTTCCGCAATCTAAGCGGAGCTCAGTGGTGCGACGAGAGCAAATGCATCATCCTTGTAGTGAGCACGCTCTATCCACCTTACTATCTTTTTTTCATCACAAACGTGCACAACTAACATCATTGTCCCTTCATATGGTAGGATCACCCAAGGGACGCGGGGTTCCTGAATGTGCCCATTGCGAACTACGATGAGATGCATGCCATCTTTTCCTTCGGCCTCACCACCGGCAAGTATATATGCCATGGGATCAAGTGAGCCCATGGGTACAGCTCCAGCCGCGCCTTTAGCTGAGGATGCTGACACTCAGGAGTCTAGCATGGTCATCCTCGATGGGTGATAACGCGTGAAGCACACGTCCGTTGGGAACCCCAAGAGAAAGGTGTGATGCGTACAACAGCAAGTTTTCCCTCAGTAAGAAACCAAGGTTATCGAACCAGTAGGAGATGAAGGCCACGTGAAGGTTGTTGGTGAAGGAGTGTAGTGCGGCGCAACACTAGGGATTCCTGCGCCAACGTGAAACCTGCACAACACAATCAAAATACTTTGCCCCAAGTTAACAGTGAGGTTGTCAATCTCACCGGCTTGCTGTAAACAAAGGATTAAACATATGGTGTGGAGAATGATGTTTGTTTGCAGAGAACAGCAGAGAACAATGATTGCAGTAGATTGTATTTCAGATGTAAAAGAATGGACCGGGGTCCACAGTTCACTAGTGGTGTCTCTCCAATAAGATAAATAGCATGTTGGGTGAACAAATTACAGTTGGGAAATTGACAAATAGAGAGGGCATAACAATGCACATACATATCATGATGACTACTATGAGTTTTACTTAGGGCATTACGATAAAGAACATAGACCGCTGTAACGGCCTAGGATAATACCCCTCTATTAGTTTGCCTGTTGTTTTTGTTCGTGCATCATATGCATCTTATCATGTCACCTTTGTTTTATAAAAATTGCATCAGATAGTGTTCTTGTGTTTTTGTTTGGTTCTCTCCCTCTCTCGTTTTTCTAATCCATGCTCCAACCATCAATCTTCGTCTCCTTCTCACTTGTGATGTTCCAATCCTAATCTTAGTCTCCCCTCTCTTAATCTTTGCTCTTGTCCAAGCAGAACGTGGTTTTTCCCAAAATTCTATCAAAGGTTATATAAAACCTCCCTTCTCCTCTTCTATTTATTTTGAAATCAAATATATTTCAGCAAATCTGTAAACTATGGCAGTTTGTTTTGTTTGAGAACTTACAGGGACACTTTCAAAACAAATTTTCAAATTATGATCTCTCCCTTTTAATTCTAAAATGAAGTTTTGAATCAAAACAAAAAAATGAAACCTAAGCTAACTAACATAGTCTAACTAGCCTGGGAGTGAGGTTTTGCCTAGTTTGTCTAACCCAACCCAGCAGCCACTTTGCCTATCCACGAGAGGAGCTCCTTTTGTCCCCGCTGCTCACGCGAGGCGTGTGAAGCTTTCGTGGTCGACGTCATCGTCGCCTTCCTCCCTTCTAATCCCACCCAGGACTCCAAGAACCCTAGCCCGTGTGTCCCTTCCCTTCCCATCTGCCGCCAGTTTTCCCCTCTCCGAGAAAACAGAGAATACTTCAGTTCAAATTCAGAGAACTTCGCCGGAGAGATCGCCGCCGCCCCGCCGACACGGGCCTCCCCGAGCGAGGCCAAGCACCAGGATGGAACCGCCTTGCTGCCCTGGTTCTTCTCGCACCGAGAGATCGACTTTGGACGCCAGGAATCGTCGATGCCGTCTCCGTTCAGTCCGCTTCGTCCAAGCTCGCGGTGGCGACTTGTCGCCGGCCGGTCCTTCGCCTCCCGGACCGCGTCCGGACTCATCTCGTACCTGTCAAAGTCGGGCCATCGGTTGCCGACAAGCTATGGCCCGACTTTGACAGGTACGAGATGAGTCCGGACGCGGTCTGGAGGCGAAGGGGACCGGCCGGCGACGAAGTCGTCACCGGCGAGCTTGGACAGGCGGACTGAAACGGAGACGGCATCGACGATTCCTGGCGTCCAAAGTCGATCTCTCGGTGCAAGAAGAACCAGGGCAGCAAGGCGGTTCCATCCTGGTGCTTGGCCTCGCTCGGGGAGGCCCGTGTCGGCGGGGCGGCGGCGATCTCTCCGGCGAAGTTCTCTCGATTTGAACTGAAGTATTCTCTGTTTTCTCGGAGAGGGGAAAACTGGCGGCAGATGGGAAGGGAAGGGACACACGGGCTAGGGTTCTTGGAGTCCTGGGTGGGATTAGAAGGGAGGAAGGCGACGATGACGTCGACCACGAAGCTTCACACGCCTCGCGTGAGCAGCGGGGACAAAAGGAGCTCCTCTCCTGGATAGGCAAAGTGGCTGCTGGGTTGGGTTAGACAAACTAGGCAAAACCTCACTCCCAGGCTAGTTAGACTATGTTAGTTAGCTTAGGTTTCATTTTTTTTGATTCAAAACTTCATTTTAGAATTAAAAGGGAGAGATCATAATTTGAAAATTTGTTTTGAAAGTGTCCCTGTAAGTTCTCAAACAAAACAAACTGCCATAGTTTACAGATTTGCTGAAATATATTTGATTTCAAAATAAATAGAAGAGGAGAAGGGAGGTTTTATATAACCTTTGATAGAATTTTGGGAAAAACCATGTTCTGCTTGGACAAGAGCAAAGATTAAGAGAGGGGAGACTAAGATTAGGATTGGAACATCACAAGTGAGAAGGAGACGAAGATTGAGGGTTGGAGCATGGATTAGAAAAACGAGAGAGGGAGAGAACCAAACAAAAACACAAGAACACTATCTGATGCAATTTTTATAAAACAAAGGTGACATGATAAGATGCATATGATGCTTATGATGCACAAACAAAAACAACAGGCAAACTAATAGAGGGGTATTATCCTAGGCCGTTACAACCGCTATCCAACATGCATCTATGCCTAAAAAGTCAACCTTCGGGTTAGCATCCGCACCCTTTCCAGTATTAAGTTGCAAACAACAGACAATTGCATTAAGTATTGTGCGTAATGTAAACAATACAAATATCCTTAGACAAAGCATTGATGCTTTATCCCTAGTGGAAACAGCACATCCATAACCTTAGAACTTTACGTCACTCGTCCCGGATTCAATGGAGGCATGAACCCACTATCGAGCATAAATACTCCCTCTTGGAGTTACAAGTATCAACTTGGCCGAGCCTCTACTAGCAACGGAGAGCATGCAAGATCATAAAAAACACATATATGATAGATCAATAATCAACTTGACATAGTATTCCATATTCATCGGATCCCAACAAACACAACATGTAGCATTACAAATAGATGATCTTGATCATGATAGGCATCTCACAAGATCTAAACATGATAGCACAAGAGGAGAAGACAACCATCTAGCTACTGCTATGGACCCATAGTCCAAGGATGAACTACTCACGCATCAGTCCGGAGGCGGGCATGGTGATGTAGAGCCCTCCGGTGATGATTCCCCTCTCCGGCAGGGTGCCGGAGGCGATCTTCAGAACCTCCCGAGATGAGGTTGACGGCGGCGGTGCCTCAGTATGTTTTCTCGTATCGTGGCTCTCGGTACTAGGGTTTTTGCGACAGAGAGATTATATAGGCAAAGGGGCAGAGTCGGGGGACGCTCGAGGGGCCCACCCCATAAGGCGGCGCGGCCAGGGGTGGGGCCACGCCCCCCTAGGGTGTGGCCGCCTCATCGCCCATCTTCGTCTCCTCTTCGGACTTCTGGAAGGCTCCATGGAAAATAAGACTGTGGGCTTTTGTTTCGTCCAATTCCGAGAATATTTCCTGTGTAGGATTTCTGAAATCAAAAACAGCAGAAAACAGGAACTGGCGCTTCGGCATCTTGTTAATAGGTTAGTGTCGGAAAATGCATCAAAATTATATAAAGTGTATATAAAACATGTGAGTATTGTCATAAAACTAGCATGGAACATAAGAAATTATAGATACGTTTGAGACGTATCAAGCATCCCCAAGCTTAGTTCCTACTCACCCTCGAGCAGGTAAACGATAACAAGGATAATTTACAAGTGACATGCTACTATCATAATCTTGATCAATACTATTGTAAAGCATATGAAATGAATGAAGTGATTCAAAGCAATGGTGAAGATAATGACTAAACAACTGAATCATATAGCAAAGACTTTTTATGAGTAGTACTTTCAAGACAAGCATCAATAAGTCTTGCATAAGAGTTAACTCATAAAGCAATAGATTCTTAATAGAAGGTTTTGAAGCAACACAAAGGAAGATATATGTTTCAGCAGTTGCTTTAAACTTCAACATGTATATCTCATGGATAATTGTCAACACAAAGTAATATGATGAATGCAAATAAGCAAGTATGTAAGAATCAATGCACACAGTTGACACAAGTGTTTGCTTCTAAGATGGAAAGAAGTAGGTAAACTGACTCAACATAAAGTAAAATAAAGGCCCTTCGCAGAGGGAAGCAGGGATTACTCATGTGCTAGAGCTTTTATTTTGAAAACATGGAAACAATTTTGTCAACGGTAGTAATAATTCATATGTGTTATCCATAAAACCTCCTATAAGTTTCAAGCCTCATGCATCGAATACCAATAGTGCTCGCACCTTGTCCTAATTAGCTTGGATTTCCATGGATTATCATTGCATTACATATGTTTCAACCAAGTGTCACAAAGGGGTACCTCTATGCCACATGTACAAAGGTCCAAGGAGATAAATCGCATTTGATTTCTCGATTTTGATAGATCTCAACTTGAGGACATCCATACCGGGACAACATAGAAAACAAATAATGGACTCCTCTTTAATGCTTAAGCATTCAACAACAGGTAATATTCTCATAAGAGATTGAGGATTAATGTCCAAGCTGAAACTTCCACCATGATACATGGCTTTGGTTAGCGGCCCAATGTTCTTCTCCAACAATATGCATACTCAAACCATTTAATCATGACAAATCACCCTTACTTCAGACAAGACAAACATGCATAGCAACTCACATGATATTCAACAAAAATGTAACAGTTGATGGCGTCCCCAGATAACATGGTTACCGCTCAACAAGCAACTTATAAGAAATAAATTAAATAAGATACATAAGCGACATATTCATTACCACAATAGTTTTTAAGCTACTTTCCCATGAGCTATATATTGCAAAGACAAGGAATGAATTTTTTAAAGGTAGCACGCAAGCAATTTACTTGGAATGGCAGAAAAATACCACATAGTAGGTAGTTATGGTGGACACAAATGGCATAAGTTTTTGCTCAAGGTTTTGGATGCACGAGAAGCATTCCCTCTCAGTACAAGGCTTTGGCTAGCAAGGTTGTTTGAAGCAAACACAAGTATGAACCGGTACAGCAAAACTTACATAAGAACATATTGCAAGCATTATAAGACTCTACATTGTCTTCCTTGTTGTTCAAACACTTTTACCAGAAAATATCTAGACTTTAGAGAGACCGATCATGCAAACCAAATTTCAACAAGCTCTACGGTAGTTCTCCACTAATAGGTTTAAACTACATGATGCAAGAGCTTAAACATGATCTACTTGAGAGCTCAAAACAATTACCAAGTATCAAATTATTCAAGATAATATACCAATTACCACATGGAGCATTTTCTGTTTCCAACCAAATAGCAATAAACGAAGCGGTTTTCAACCTTCGCCATGAACATTAAAAGCAAAACTAAGAACACCAGTGTTCAATATGAAAAAGCGGAGCGTGTCTTTCTCCCACACAAGGAATGCTAGGATCCGATTTTATTCAAAAAAAAACAAAAATAAAGAATACAGACGCTCCAAGTAAAGCACATAAGATGTGACGGAATAAAAATATAGTTTCACTAGAGGTGACTACGATAAGTTGTTGATGAAGAAGGGGATGCCTTGGGCATCCCCAAGCTTAGATGCTTGAGTCTTCTTGAAATATGCAGGGATGAACCACGGGGGCATCCCCAAGCTTATACTATTCACTCTTCTTAATCGTATTATATCATCCTCCTCTCTTGACCCTTGAAAACTTCCTCCACACGAAACTCAAAACAATCTCATTAGAGGGTTAGTGCATAATCAAAAATTCACATGTTCAGAGAGGACACAATCATTCCCAACACTTCTGGACATTACCCATAGCTACTGAAAGTTAATGGAGCAAAGAAATCCACTCAACACAGTAAAAATGGCAATGTGAAATAAAAGGCAGAATCTGTCAAAACAGAACAGTCCGTAAAGACGAATTTTTTAGAGGCACTTAACATGCTCAGATGAAGAAGATCAAATTGAATGAAAGTTGCGTACATATCTGAGTATTACTCATGAATTTTCGCAGATTTTTTAGAGTTCCTACAGAGAGATCTACTCAAATTCGTGACAGCTAGAAATCTGTTTCTGCGCAGAAATCCAAATCTAGTATCAACCTTACTATCAAAGACTTTACTTGGCACAACAATGCAATAAAGTAAAGATAAAAAGGTATTGCTACAGTAGTAACAAGCACCTTGACTCAAATATAAAACAAAAATTGCAGAAGTAAAATAATGGGTTGTCTCCCATAAGCGCTTTTCTTTAACTCATTTCAGCTAGGCGCAGAAAGTGTAAATCAAGTAACATCTAGAGAAGAAGCATCAACATCATAATTTGTTATAATAATAGAATCAAAAGGTAACTTCCTTCTCTTTCTAGGGAAGTGTTCCATACCTTTCTTCAGAGGGAACTGATATTTAATATTTCCTTCTTTCATATCAATAATAGCTCCAACAGTTCGAAGAAAGGGTCTTCCCAAAATAATAGGACAAGTTGCATTGCATTCAATATCCAAGACAACAAAATCAACGGGAACATGGTTATTATTAACCGTAATGTGAACATTATCAATCCTCCCCAAAGATTTCTTTATAGAATTATCAGCAAGATTAACATCCAAATAGCAATATTTCAATGGTGGCAAGTCAAGCATATCATAGAGTTTCTTAGGCATAACAGAAATACTTGCACCAAGATCACATAAAGCATTACAATCAAAATCATTGACCTTCATTTTAATGATGGGCTCCCAACCATCTTCTAACTTCCTAGGAATAGAAGCTTCAAGTTTTAATTCCTCTTCTCTAGCTTTAATGAGCATTTGTAATATGTTTTGTAAAGGCCAAGTTTATAGCACTAGCATTAGGACTTCTAGCAAGTTTTTGCAAGAACTTAATAACTTCAGAGATATGACAATTATAAAAATCAAAACCATTATGATCTAAAGCAATGGGATCATTGTCCCCAATATTCTGAAAAATTTCAGCACTTTTATCACAAACAGTTTCGATGAGTTTCGAGGCAGTTTTACATGCTTTGTATTAGAAGTAGAAACATTGCCAACACCAATTATTTTACCATTGATAGTAGGAGGTTTAGCAACATGTGAAGCATTAACATTACTAGTGGTGGTAATAGTCCAAACTTTAGCAACATTATTCTATTTAGCAAGTTTTTCTTCTCTTTCCCACCTAGCATGCAATTCAGCCATCATTCTAATATTGTCATTAATTCGAACTTGGATAGCATTTGCTGTAGAAAATGACTTAATATCTTTATCTTCATTAGGCATAACTTTCAATTTTAAAAGATCAACATCAGCAGCAAGACTATCAACCTTAGAAGCAAGAACATCAATTTTACCAAGCTTTTCTTCAATAGATTTGTTAAAAGCAGTTTGTGTACTAATAAATTCTTTAAGCATGACTTCAAGACCAGAGGGTACACTCCTACTATTGTTGTAAGAATTACCATAACCATTACCAGTATTAGAAGGATATGGCCTATAGTTGTTGTTACCAAAATTATTCCTATAAGCATTGTTGTTGAAATTACTATTTTTAATGAAGTTCACATCAACATGCTCTTCTTGAGCAACCAATGAAGCTAAAGGGACATTATTAGGATCAACATTAGATCTACCATTAACAAGCATAGACATAATAACATCGATCTTATCACTCAAGGAGGAGGTTTCTTCAACAGAATTTACCTTCTTACCTTGGGGAGTCCTTTCGGTGTGCCATTCGAGTAGTTGATCATCATATCATCAAGAAGCTTTGTTGCAGCACCCAAAGTGATGGACATAAAAGTACCTCCAGCAGCTGAATCCAATAGGTTCCTTGAAGAAAAATTTAATCCTGCATAAAAGGTTTGGATGATCATCCAAGTAGTTAGTCCATGGGTAGGGCAATTCTTTACCAAAGATTTCATTCTTTCCCATGCTTGGGCAACATGTTCATTATCAAATTGTTAAAATTCATAATGCTACTTCTCAAAGATATAATTTTAGCAGGAGGATAATATCTACCAATGAAAGCATCTTTACATTTAGTCCATGAATCAATTGTTGGAGATATGCCCAAGAGGCAATAATAAAAGTGGTTATTATATATCTTTGTGTTTATGATAAATGTTTATATACCATGCTATAATTGTATTAACCGAAACATTGATACATGTGTGTTATGTAAACAACAATGAGTCCCTAGTAAGCCTCTTAACTAGCTTGTTGATTAATAGATGATTAGAGTTTCATAATCATGAACATTGGATGTTATTAATAACAAGGTTATATCATTATATGAATGATGTAATGGACACACCCATTTAAGCGTAGCATAAGATCAAGTCATTAAGTTATTTGCTATAAGCTTTCGATACATAGTTACCTAGTCCTTTCGACCATGAGATCATATAAATCACTTATACCGGAAAGGTACTTTGATTACATCAAACGCCACTGCGTAAATGGGTGGTTATAAAGGTGGGATTAAGTATCCAGATAGTATGAGTTGAGGCATATGGATCAACAGTGGGATTTGTCCTTCACGATGACGGATAGATATACTCTGGGCCCTCTCGGTGGAATGTCGTCTAAATAGCTTGCAAGCATATGAATAGTTCATAAGAGACCACATACCATGGTACGAGTAAAGAGTACTTGTCAGGAGACGAGGTTGAACAAGGTATATAGAGATATAGATGATCAAACCTCGGACAAGTAAAATATCGTGTGACAAAGGTAATCGGTATCGTATGTGAATGGTTCAATCGATCACTAAGTCATCGTTGAATATGTGGGAGCCATTATGGATCTCCAGATCCCGCTATTGGTTATTGGTCGGAGAGAAGTCTCAACCATGTCTACATAGTTCGCGAACCGTAGGGTGAAACACTTAAGGTTTGATATCGTTTAAGTAGATATGGAATATGGAATGGAGTTCGAAGTTTTGTTCGGAGTCTCGGATAGGATCCAGGACATCACGAGGAGTTCCGGAATGGTCCGGAGAATAAGATTCATATATAGGAAGTCATATTCCAAGTTTGGAAATGATCCGGTGCATTTATGGCGGGTTCTAGAAGGTTCTAGAAAAGTCCGGAAGAAAGGCACTATGGAAGGTGGAGTCCCGGAGGGACTCCACTAGCATGGCCGGCCAAACCCTAAAGGGGAAGAGTCCCAGGTGGGCTCCACCTTGGTGGCCGGCCAGCCCCACCTCAAGGAAAGGTGGGAGTCCCACCTTGAGTAGGACTCCCCCCTTGAGTAGGTTTCCCACCTATGGGAGGTTTTGTTGTTGGGGTCTTATTCGAAGATTTGGACTACAACTCTTGGGGATTTCCACCTATATAATGAGGAGAAGAGGGAGGGGCAGCCACTCTTGGCCGCACCACCTAGGGCTGCCCATGGCCGGCGCCCTAACCACCCCCTCTCCCCAAACCCTAGCCTCTCCTCCTCCACATAATACTCCCGCAGCGCATAGGCGAAGCCCTGCCGGAGTTCTCCACCACCACCGCCACCACGCCGTCGTGCTGCCGGGATTCCTAGGAGGATCTACTACTTCCGCTGCTCGCTGGAACGGGGAGAAGGACATCGTCATCAACACCGTACGTGTGACCGAGTACGGAGGTGCTTCCCGATTGTGGCACCGTCAAGATCTTCTACGCGCTTTTGAAAGCGGCAAGTGATTGTCTACCGCAGCAACGAGAGCCTCCTCTTGTAGGCTTTGGAAATCTTCAAGGGTTAGTCTCGTTCATCCCCTTATTGCTCCCATCTTCTAGATTGCATCTTGGCTTGGATTGCGTTCTCGCGGTAGGAATTTTTTTGTTTCTATGCTACGAATCCCTACATAAATACTATTCTTAGGCAAAGATAGCAACTAATCTTTAGCTCTTCCTCTTAAGGAGAAAGGAAACAATTTCAGTTTTATAATATCCCCATCTACATCCTTATACTTTTGCATTTCACAAAGTTCAACAAAATTATTAAGATGGGCAGCAGGCATCATCGGTACTAACACCGGAAAATTGCTCTCTCATAACAAGATTTAGTAAAGCGGGTTTAATTTCATAAAATTCTCTCTGTGGTAGCAGGTGGAGCAATAGGAGTGCATATAAAATCATTATTATTGGTGCTAGTGAAATCACACAACTTAGTGTTCTCAGGAGTATTCATTTTAACAGTAATAAAAATAAGTAAAGCAAACTAAATTAGGTAAAGTAAAACAAGTAACTAATTTTTTTTGTGTTTTTGATATAAAGAAAGCAAACAAGACAGAAAATAAAATAAAGTAAAGCAAGACAATAAACAAAGTAAAGAGATTGGATGTGAGAGACTCCCCTTGCAGCGTATCTTGATCTCCCCGGCAACGGCGCCAGAAAAAGAGCTTGATAACGCGTGAAGCACACGTCCGTTGGGAACCCCAAGAGGAAGGT
>NC_061514.1:246508255-246566592 GCF_022539505.1 Lolium rigidum | reverse complement strand
TGGAAGCAAGTGGAGAAGAAATAAGTTTGCTACAGGAAAAAGTTGATTTTTTAAAATCCAGAGGCCAAGAAGATATTTCCTTACTAGGATTTCCGAAACCAAAAACAGTAGAACAACAGAATCGGCTCTTCGGCATCTCGTCAATAGGTTAGTGCCGAAAAATGCATAATAATGACATATAATGTGTATAAAACATGTGAGTATCATCATAAAAGTAGCATGGAACATAAGAAATTATAGATATGTTTGGGACGTATCAAGCATCCCCAAGCTTAGTTCCTACTCGCCCTCGAGTAGGTAAACGATAACAAAGATAATTTACTGAAGTGACATGCTATCATAATCTTGATCATACTATTGTAAAGCATATGAGATGAATGCAGCGATTCGAAGCAATGATGAAGATAATGAGTAAACAAATGAATCATATAACAAAGACTTTTCATGAATAATACTTTCAAGACAAACATCAATAAGACTTGCATAAGAGTTACTCATAAAGCAATAAATTCAAAGTAAAGGCATTGAAGCAACATAAAGGAAGATATAAGTTTCAGCGGTTGCTTTCAACTTCAACATATATATCTCATGGATAATTGTCAACACAAAGCAATATAACAAGTGCAATAAGTAAACATGTAAGAATCAATGCACACAGTTGATACAAGTGTTTGCTTCTAAGATAGAAAGAATAGGCAAACTGACTCAACAATAAAGTAGAAGATAGACCCTTCGCAGAGGGAAGCATTGATTACTATATTTGTGCTAGAGCTTTTCATTTTGAAAACAAGAAACAATTTTGTCAACGGTAGTAATAAAGCCTATGAGTTATGTATAAGACATCTTATAAGTTGCAAGCCTCATGCATAGTATACTAATAGTGCTCGCACCTTGTCCTAATTAGCTTGGGTTAACACGGATTATCATTGCATAGCATATGTTTCAACCAAGTGTCACAAAGGGGTACCTCTATGCCGCTCTGTACAAAGGTCTAAGGAGAAAGCTCGCATTGGATTTCTCGCTTTTGATTATTCTCAACTTAGACATCCATACCGGGACAACATAGACAATAGATAATGGACTCCTCTTTAATGCATAAGCATTCAACAACAGTTAATATTCTCATAAGAGAGTGAGGATTACCTGTCCACACTGAAACTTCCACCATGAATCATGGCTTTAGTTAGCTGCCCAATGTTCTTCTCTAACAGTATGCATACTCAAACCATTTGATTGTGAAAACCGCCCTTACTTCAGACAAGACGAACATGCATAGCAACTCACATGATATTCAACAAAGGTAAAAGTTGATGGCGTCCCCAGAAAACATGGTTGAAAGTGCATGGAGCCCCCATGTGTGGTTTTGGTAATTAATGACAATCCCTATGGACTAATGTTTGCATTGAGTTATATGTGTAGGAGTTGTCCATAGGCAATTCTTGAACCATATGTTGGCTTCAAGGTTGCAATAAGAAGAAATTGATGAAGGATATCAAGTGTCAAGTTTGTCTTGAAGATGAAGATGAAGTGAGCCCTCAAGTTATCTCAAGACATCGACATGATGAAGAATGAAGAAATGAAGTGCAAGTTCAAGATGAGCCATCTTGAAGAGATCCTTTGCTTGAGTCTTGCCATCCTTATGGTGATCATGGATATGTGGAGTTGCGCCGAAGAAGAAGCTCTCCCATGGTGGATTATGGGGGAACAATCCACAAGACGTCGTCAAGCAAGCACAAGCAAGAAAGGCGTTCCATCTTGTTGCGGTCAAGATCGTCATCATCGAGATCAAGTGGAATGCGCAAGGTTAAGGTTTGCTCTTGATAGGGTTTCTTTCTCACCGGTCTCATGGTGTAGTTGGAGACCGGTTTATAGTTTAGTTGCCGTACTATCAAGAGGGCTCTCGAGTGAGTAACTCGATCGTATCGTTCGGAGAGAGCTCAAACCTTTGCATCCTTGCATCATCTTTCTTGGTTGTTATTTAGATCTTATCCGTGTGATGTTTTAGAGCTTGTGCTTATTCTCATGACAAGCTCTAGTTCATCGAAAACGGATTTTGCATAGATCACTTGTTGCGTTTTCGAGTTTGGTGATTTTCTCGGTTTCTCATGTTGAGGTATTGCACCTCTAAAAATCATAGAAAATCACCCCCACTGATTTCCATATTTCCAACAAAATTAGTTTCATCTCGTTCTGATTCTTCAATCTCAAGATATTCGCATTTCCATATTTGAGTTTAAAAGAAAGAAGAAAAAGAGAAGAAAAGGAAAGAAGAGGAGGGTTGGTCGCCGGCGGTGGTGCGGGCAGTACCACCGGCCACGCAGCGGCCGGAGCCTCCGGGCTTGGTACCGCCCGTGGTACCGGGGAGCCAATTGTGGCTCAGTACATGTGCCAGGGAGGTTGGAGCCCCGGCGGTACCTTGGCCGGTACCCCGGCCGGAGGCTCCGGCCTCCCCTCCCAGCCCGCGCGCCCCAAGCCTCGCCGCGCTGCTCTACCATGGCCGGTAGTACCGGCCCTTCCCGGCCGGTACCTCCGGCCTCCCCTCCCAGCCCACGAGCGCCTCCAACGGGCAGAAAAATAGGGCCTGCTATTTAAGCCCCTTTCTCTCACCTTTTTGGGTTGCTTCTTCCTCCTCTCTTCTCAAGCTTTGCTCCACCATTGTTGTTCATACTTGAGCTTGAGATCTTTCTCCCCAACCAATGTTTCTTGCATCTTTTTGAGAGAAAGTTTGAGGGGATCTAGATCCACACTTTGACCAAACCAAATCACCTCTTTGTGAGTGAATCTTTGGGATCTAGATCTTGGAGAATTTTGTGTTCTCCTCTTTGTTCTTCCTCTCTTATTCCCCCAATAGCTTTTGTAGCTTTGTTGGAATTTGAGAGAGAAGGACTTGAGCATCTTTGTGGTGTTCTTGCCATTGCATTTGGTGCATCGGTTTGAGTTCTCCACGGTGATTCGTGGTGGTGAAAGCAAGAAGGTTGTTACTCTTGGGTTCTTGGAACCCTAGACGGATTCTAGACCTTTGTGGTGATTTGTTGGGAGCCTCCGATTAAGTTGTGGATGTGTGCCCCAACCTTTGTGTAAGGCCCGGTTTCCGCCTCGAAGGAAATCCCTTAGTGGAACCGTGACCTAGGCCTTTGTGGCGAGGGTCACCGGAGATTTAGGTGAGGCGCCTTCGTGGCGTTCGGTGTGTGGTGTGAGTACCGCATCTTGGGGTGAGGCCTTTGTGGCGTTGGTGTGCATCGAGCAACCACACCTCAAGGTGAGCCTCTTGTGGCGTTCGGGAGCACTAAGCAACCGCACCTCTCCACCGGAGATTAGCACTCGCAAGAGTGTGAACTCCGGGATAAATCATTGTCTCCCGCGTGCCTCGGTTATCTCTATACCCGAGCTCTTTACTTATGCACTTTACCTTGTGATAGCCATCGTGCTTGAAGTTATATATATCTTGCTATCACATACTTGCTTGTATTGCTTAGCATAAGTTGTTGGTGCACATAGGTGAACAATAGTATATAGGCTTTGGGCTTGACAAAGTAAACGCTAGTTTTATTCCGCATTTGTTAAGCCCATCTCGTAAAAGTTTTAAATCGCCTATTCACCCCCCCTCTAGGCGACATCCGTGTCCTTTCAATGGTTACCGCACAACAAGCAACTTATTAAGAAATAAGACACATAAGTACATATTCTTCACCACGATAGTTTTTAAGTTATTTTGTCCCATGAGCTATATATTGTAAAGGCAGAGAATAGAAATTTTAAAGGTAGCACTCAAGTAATGTACTTTGGAATGGCGGAGAAATACCATGTAGTAGGTAGGTATGGTGGACACAAATGGCATAGTGGTTGGCTCAAGGATTTGGATGCACAAGAAGAATTCCTCTCAATACAAGGCTAGGCTAGCAAGGTTGTTTGAAGCAAACTCAAGTACAAAAGGTGCAGCAAAGCTCACATATGAACATATTGTAACTATTATAAGACTTTACATTGTCTCCTTGTTGTTCAAACACCTCAACCAGAAAATATCTAGACTCTAGAGATCAATCATGCAAACCAAATTTTAACAAGCTCTATGTAGTTATTCATTAATGAGTACAAGGTACATGATGCAAGAGCTTAAACATGATCTATATGAGCACAATAATTTCCAAGTATCACATTATTCAAGACATTTTACCATTTACCACATGCGGCATTTTCTGTTTCCAACCATATAACAATGAATGAAGTAGTTCAAATTTCGCAATGAACATTAGAGATAAAACTAAGAACATATGTGTTCATACAAAACAGCGGAGCGTGTCTCTCTCCCAAAAAAAGAATGCTAGGATCCGATTTATTCAAACAAAAACAAAAATAAAAACAAACAGACGCTCCAAGTAAAGCACATAAGATGTGACGGAATAAAAATATAGTTTCACTAGAGGAACCTGATAAGTTGTCGATGAAGAAGGGATGCCTTGGGAATCCCCAAGCTTAGACGCTTGAGTCTTCTTAAAATATGCAGGGATGAAACACGGGGGCATCCCCAAGCTTTGACTTTTCACTCTTCTTGATCATATTGTATCATCCTCCTCTCTTGACCCTTGAAAACTTCTTCCACACCAAACTCGAAACAAACTCATTAGAGGGTCAGTGCATAATTCATATATTCAGAGGTGACATAATCATTCTTAACACTTCGGACATTGCACAAAGCTACCGAAAGTTAATGGAACAAAGAAATCCATCTAACATAGCAAAACGAGCAATGCGAAATAAAAGGCAGAATCTGTCAAAACAGAACAGTTCGTAAAGACGAATTTTAAAGTGGCACCAGACTTGCTCAGATGAAAATTCCCAAATTGAATGAAAGTTGCGTACATATCTGAGGATCAGACACGTAAATTGGAAGATTTTTTTGATTTTTCTACAGGGACTACTGCCCAAATTCGTGACAGCAAGAAAACTGTTCCTACGCAGTAATCCAAATCTAGTATTGGCTTTACTATCAAAGACTTTACTTGGCACAACAATGCAATAAAATAAAGATAAGGAGAGGTTGCTACAGTAGTAAACAACTTCCAAGACTCAAATATAAAATAAAGTGCATAAGTAAAATAATGGGTTGTCTCCCATAAGCGCTTTTCTTTAACGCCTTTCAGCTAGGCGCGGAAAGTGTGTATCAAGTAATATCAAGAGATGAAGCATCAACATCATAGCTTGTTCTAATAATAGAATCATCAGGTAACTTCATTCTCTTTCTAGGGAAGTGTTCCATACCTTTCTTGAGAGGAAATTGATATTTGATATTACCTTCCTTCATATCAATGGTGGCACCAACAGTTCGAAGAAAAGGTCTTCCCAATATAATGGGACAAGATGCATTGCATTCAATATCCAAGACAACAAAATCAACGGGGACAAGGTTATTTTTAACCATAATACGAATATTATCAATCCTCCCCAAAGGTTTCTTTATAGCATTATCAACAAGATTAACATCCAAATAACAATTCTTCAATGGTGGCAAGTCAAGCATATCATAAATTTTCTTAGGCATAACAGAAATACTTGCACCAAGATCACATAAAGCATTACAATCAAAATCATTGACCCTCATCTTAATGATAGGCTCCCAACCATCTTCTAACTTTCTAGGAATAGATGTTTCAAGTTTTAGTTTCTCTTCTCTAGCTTTTATGAGAGCATTTGTAATGTGTTTTGTAAAGGCCAAATTTATAGCACTAGCATTAGGACTTTTAGCAAGCTTTTGTAAGAACTTTATAACTTCAGAGATGTGACAATCATCAAAGTCTAAATCATTATGACCTACAGCAATGGGATCATTATCCCCAACATTTTGAAAAATTTCAGCAGTTTTATCAATTTCAGCAGTTTTAGCAGTTTCAGGTAATTTTGCACGCTTTGCACTAGGAGTAGTAGCATTGCCAACACCAATTATTTTACCATTAATAGTAGGAGGTGTAGCAACATGTGAATCATTAACATTACTAGTGGTGGTAATAGTCCAAACTTTAGCTACATTATTCTCTTTAGCTAGTTTTTCGTTTTCTTCTCTTTCCCACCTAGCATGCAATTCAGCCATCAATCTAATATTCTCATTAATTCGAACTTGGATGGCATTTGCTGTAGTAACAATTTTATTATCAATATCCTTATTAGTCATAACTTTTAATTTTAAAAGATCAACATCAGAGGCAAGACTATCAACCTTAGAAGCAACAATATCAATTTTATCGAGATTTTCCTCAGCAGATTTGTTAAAAGCAGTTTGTGCACTAATAAATTCTTTAAGCATGGCTTCAAGACCAGGGGGTACACTCCTATTATTGTTGTAAGAATTCCCATAAGAATTACCATAACTATTACCATTAGCAGGATATGGCCTATAGTTGTTACCAGAATTATTCCTATAAGCATTGTTGTTGAAATTATTATTTTTAATGAAGTTCACATCAACATGTTCTTCTTGGGCAACCAATGAAGCTAAAGGAACATTATTAGGATCAACATTAGATCTACCATTCACAAGCATAGACATAATAGCATCAATCTTATCACTCAAGGAGGAGGTTTCTTCAACAGAATTTACCTTCTTACCTTGTGGAGCTCTTTCCGTGTGCCATTCAGAGTAATTTGTCATCATATCATCAAGAAGCTTTGTTTCCGCCCCCAAAGTAATGGACATAAAGGTACCTCCAGCAGCTGAATCCAATAGGTTCCGCGAAGAAAAAATCAATCCTGCATAAAAGGTTTGGATGATCATCCAAGTAGTCAGTCCATGGGTTGGGCAATTCTTTACCAACGATTTCATTCTCTCCCATGCTTGAGCAACATGTTCATTATCTAATTGCTTGAAATTCATTATGCTACTTCTCAAAGATATAATTTTAGCGGGAGGATAATATCTACCAATAAAAGCATCCTTACATTTAGTCCATGAATCAATACTATTTCTAGGCAGAGATAGCAACCAATCTTTAGCTCTTCCTCTTAAGGAGAAAGGAAACAATTTCAATTTTATAATGTCACCATCTACATCCTTATACTTTTGCATTTCACATATTTCAACAAAATTATTAAGATGGGCACCAGCATCATCAGAACTAACACCAGAAAATTGCTCTCTCATAACAAGATTTAGTAAAGCAGGTTTAATTTCAAAGAATTCTGCTGTAGTAGCAGCTGGAGCAATAGGTGTGCATAGGAAATCATTATTATTTGTGCTAGTGAAGTCACACAACTTAATATTCTCAACAGTACCCATTTTAGCAGTAGTAAATAAAGCAAACTAAATAAAGTAACTGCAAGTAACTAATTTTTTGTGTTTTTAATATAGAGAACAAGACAGTAAATAAAGTAAAACTAGCAACTAATTTTTTGTGTTTTGTTTAAGTGCAGCAAACAAAGTAGTAAATAAAGTAAAACAAAGCAAGACAAAAACAAAGTAAAGAGATTGGAAGTGGAGACTCCCCTTGCAGCGTGTCTTGATCTCCCCGGCAACGGCGCCAGAAAATCTGCTTGATGCGTGTAGTTGACACGTCCGTTGGGAACCCCAAGAGGAAGGTGTGATGCGCACAGTAGCAAGTTTGCCCTCAGAAAGAAACCAAGGTTTATCGAACCAGGAGGAGCCAAGAAGCACGTTGAAGGTTGATGGCGGAGGAGTGTAGTGCGGTGCAACACCGAGGATTCCGGCGCCAACGTGGAACCCGCACAACACAATCACGGAACTTTGCCCCAACGTAACAGACGAGGTTGTCAATCTCACGAGCTTGCTGTAAACAAAGGATTAGATGTATAGTGTGGATGATGATGTTTGTTTGCGAAGAACAGTAAAGAACAATTGCAGCAGTTTGTATTTCAGATGTAAAGAATAGGACCGGGATCCACAGATCACTAGTGGTGTCTCTCCCATAAGATAGCAGATGTTGGGTGAACAAATTACAGTTGGGCAATTGACAAATAAAGAAGGCATAACAATGCACATACATATATCATGATGAGTACTATGAGATTTAATCAGGGCATTACGACAAAGTACATAGACCGCTATCCAAGCATGCATCTATGCCTAAAAAGTCCACCTTCGAGTTATCATCCGAACCCCTTCCAGTATCAAGTTGTAAACAACGAGACAATTGCATTAAGTATGGTGCGTAATGTAATCAACACAAATATCCTTAGACAAAGCATCGATGTTTTATCCCTAGTGGCAACAACACATCCACAACCTTAGAACTTTTTGTCACTCGTCCCGGATTTAATGGAGGCATGAACCCACTATCGAGCATAAATACTCCCTCTTGGAGTCACAAGTATCAACTTGGCCAGAGCCTCTACTAGCAACGGAGAGCATGCAAGAACATAAATAACATATATGATAGATTGATAATCAACTTGACATAGTATTCAATATTCATCGGATCCCAACAAACACAACATGTAGAATTACAGATAGATGATCTTGATCATGATAGGCAGCTCACAAGATCTAACATGATAGCACAATGAGGAGAAGACGACCATCTAGCTACTGCTATGGACCCATAGTCCAGGGGTGGACTACTCACACATCGATCCGGAGGCGATCATGGCGATGAAGAGACCTCCGGGAGATGATTCCCCTCTCCGGCAGGGTGCCGGAGGCGATCTCCTGAATCCCCCGAGATGGGATTGGCGGCGGCGGCGTCTCTGGAAGGTTTTCCGTATCGTGGCTCTCGGTACTGGGGGTTTCGGGACGGAGGCTTTAAGTAGACGGAAGGGCGGAGTCGGGAGAGTCACGGGGGCCCCACAAGCTAGGGCCGCGCGGGCCCCCCTTAGGCCGCGCCGCCCTAGTGTGGCGGCGCCCCGTGGCCCCACTTCGTCTCCCTCCGGTCTTCCGGAAGCTTTGTGGAAAAATAGGCCCCCGGGCGTTGATTTCGTCCAATTCCGAGAATATTTCCTTACTAGGATTTCTGAAACCAAAAACAGCAGAAAACAGACAATCGGCTCTTCGGCATCTCGTCAATAGGTTAGTGCCGGAAAATGCATAATAATGACATATAATGTGTATAAAACATGTGAGTATCATCATAAAAGTAGCATGGAACATACGAAATTATAGATACGTTTGGGACGTATCAACTACATGATACTTCACCTTTATGGGCCTAGGGGAATACATCTTGTATTCGTTTGCTAATTGTGGGGTTGCCGGAGTGACAACAACCTGAACCCCCGTTGGTATATCGATGCAGAAGGGATAGCAGGATCTCAGAGTTTAAGGCCGTGGTTAGATTTATCTTAATTACTTTCTTGTATTGCGGATGCTTGCAAGGGGTATAATCACAAGTATGTATTAGTCCTAGGAAGGGCGGTGCATTAGCATAGGTTCACCCACACAACACTTATCAAAACAATGAAGATTAATCAGCTATATGAAGCGAAAGCACTAGACTAAATTCCCGTGTGTCCTGAAGAACGTTTGGTCATCATAAGTAAACAAACCGACTTGTCCTTTGTGCTAAAAAGGATTGGGCCACTCGCTGCAACTATTACTCTCGCATTTTATTTACTTGTACTTTATTTATCTGCTATATCAAAACCCCCTGAATACTTGTCTGTGAGCATTTACAGTGAATCTTTCATCGAAACTGCTTGTCAACACCTTCTGCTCCTCGTTGGGTTCGACGCTCTTATTTATCGAAAGTACTACGATACACCCCATATACTTGTGGGTCATCAAGGGCGCAGTGGTCGCCCTGGCCGGAGTCCCCGGTGCCCTCCGGCGTGTCCAGCCGGAACAGCGCGTCACCGCCGGGGGGCGTCGTCCTCATCGACGACAACGACGACGAGTACTACTGGGAGTAGGGTGGCGCACCGGCGGCCATCGCGTCCCAAACCCTGGCCTAGGGTTTCCTCTTTTTTTTTAGTTTAAAGCCCATATACGGCTTTCTTTTGTGTAAAAATTGCCCAAAATAGGGCTAAGTTTAATGAAGTCTAGTTTAAATTTACTTTTTTATGTTTTTTTTATATTTGCGCTGCGTCCGCGGCGTTGGGTGCAGCGTGCGATCCAAACGGACACGCGAACGCCGACCGCTGTCCGGGTGTCCGCGCGGTCACCCAAACGGCCCAAAACGAACGGTCCAACGCGTCCGTTTGGATCACCGCGTTGAGCTTGCGTTGGGTCCCTCCAGTCGTTTCCGGTACTCTTTCTCAAGCTCCTCGAGATGACTCAACACCTTTTTTTTTTTTTTGAGCTTAAGATGACTCAACACCTGAAAGTAAGATACTGGTTGTCAGTATCAATCTTGTACTCAGTCTTCCGATCATCACAAAATGTACAAGAGTATTACTCTTTGTAACATATCCATATGTGATACACCAACCACTGACCACCGAATAGTAAAATACTAAGGAGTTCTAAGAAACAAAGATAGTCATATAAAGGAGGCATTTTTTTCTACCAAACAAGAGAAAAGGTAGTAAGTCGATAAACAGTACTAAAACCATAATAAAATAAACAAGAGAAAACATATAACTCACAAGCCAGTAATATTGCCATAATAAGATAAACAAGATAAAACATATACTCCAACTCACAAGACAGTAATATTGCCATAATAGGATAAACAAGAGAAAAACATGTAACTCACAAAACAACAGGCGTACTAATATAGTAAATAGTAGGAGTGTCTCATATGCTTCAAGAAACAGTTCCTCCTCACCTTAAATGAGAAGGCAAGTGGCAATAGTTTATCTGGATCAGTTGCCTCCTCTGGAAAATTTCTCAAGGAATGCAAAAGTTCCTCAAAAGGCAATTTGACCTGACAGCAAGGTAACTTTAGCAATTCTTTGAAATCTCTTTCACGGGAAAGCAATACAAGCACCAAGAAAGTACACATTCAAAAACTAAGATTTCCCCCGCGTCGCCCTCCTCTGCCGACCAGGGGGGAACCCTAGCGCCGCCGCCTCCAGACCCCCACCTCCTCCCTCTCTTGCCTCGCCGCCGCCGGAGGGGCCCCGGCAAAGCCGCGCGCGCCCTGAGGAAGGTGGCGGCGGGGCGCTTCTTCCCCTCCCGCATCCTCCAGCGAGGAGGAGCTCGCTCGGGCGGCGGGTGTGGCGGTGTGCTGCGGGCGTGGCGGCGTTCTGCGGGCGCGGCGGCGTGCTGCGGGCGTGGTGGGGTGCGGCGGGCGCGGCGGTGTGCTCGAGGCGCGGCAGCGACGGTCGGGCGCGGCTGCGGCGGTCGGGTGCGGCCGGGCCGGATCTGGGCCGGGCGGGCCGGCTCGGGGCGCGGGCGGTCTGGGCATCGCGATGGCGCTGCGGCAGGCCGGTGCGGGGCCCCTGGCCGTGGAGGTGCTGCAGGTTTGCAGAGGCTGCTGGGTGGTGGTGGTGTGCCGGGGCGGAGACCCCGGGCAGCGGCAGCGTCATGGTGGGCGAGGTGGTCGACGGTGCTGGCGCGCAAGATGGCGTGCTCCGATTTCCCTGCCGGTGAAGGAAGACTCGGTGGCAGGGTGTGCTGCTCTGGGTGAAAGCTTTGCCCGATTTGGTCGCTGCCGGCGATGGCGACGCCTCAGGGCGCCGTTCCCCTTCTTGGAGGCATTGTCGTGGAGCACTGCCTTCGAGGATTCATGCCCTCCGGGTGAAAACCCAAGCTCTGGCCTCGGCCGGAGCGGGCGGCGGCGGCGGTCTCGTCGCTTCCCTTCTTGGAGGCGTCGTCTTTGGAGGGCATGAGCTTCACTCGGCGAGGGCGGTGTTTGCCGGGCTGCGTTGCCTTACCGTCTCCGTTGGAGGATGCCGAGGCGGCGGCCTTGGGTAGGTGGCTGTGAGCCGGGGCGGCGGCCCCGGAAGGCGGT
This sequence comes from Lolium rigidum, assembly GCF_022539505.1. Taxonomy (NCBI): domain Eukaryota; kingdom Viridiplantae; phylum Streptophyta; class Magnoliopsida; order Poales; family Poaceae; genus Lolium; species Lolium rigidum. The sequence goes on along the minus strand of NC_061514.1, from coordinate 246,554,758 downwards.
GCGGCAGCATCTCTATGGTGCAGGGATGCGGCTTGTCATGGCTTGGGTGGCGACCCTGGCCGTGTGGGCGGTAGGGTAGTCGGCTCGGTCGGACGCGTCCTGGTGGGGACGGTCGGACGTTATGTCGGGGCGGCGGCCCCGGATGAGATGGTGTGATGCCCGTGGTCTGCGGCCTCTTGCCCTGTGCAGCTTGGGTTGCGGGTGAATGGTTCGTGCGGCGTTGCAGCTCAAGAGCGAGCGGTGGTACGTCGGGGCGGCGGCCCCGGAAGGTGGTGGTCTTGGTGGATGCGCAGGGCGCGACGGAGCAGCGGTATGTCGGAGCGGCGGCTCCGAATGTTCGTCATCTTCGAGGGTGCTTGACCTTGGGTCGCTTGGGCGATAAGGTGACTCTCGATGGTGGGCTTGGGCGGCAACGACAATGATGCTGAGCATGGTTTGGTTGCTGCAAGACCGTGTTAGTCGGCTCTGTCCCGGCGTGTCCGAATGTCTTCAGGTTGTCCTCCTCTTGTTGTGAAGTCGAAGCTGCCTTTGGGTGGTGTACGATGACCTTCGAGGGCGGTCCGACGGTGAAGGTCTTTTTCGGCGCAGGTCTTGTGCATCTCCTCTCCGTGGCTCGTCGTCAGAATCGGAGCTACCGGCCTTTTCTTGGGAGCCATCTGTTTGGCATAGGCCAACTCGAGCTTCGCGTTTGTGTAGCTTTTGTGGGTAGCCAGGGTGGCTCGGTGTGCCTTCGCGGCGTTGTGTGGGTGGGTGTGGGCTTGGCCCCGTCATTGTAGGTTTTTGCCCGGTTTTCTCCTAAAAATCGGGCACCTTCTGCTTAATTAATGGATGAGGCAAAGCTTTTGCCTCCGTTTCAAAAAAATATATACAAGCACCAAGAAGCTCACCAGGTCATCATGGCAGAATCTCAGTAGAGACAGTCCAACTTGGAACACAACCTTAATACCCTGTAATTAGGACGACTCAATGATCAGCAAAAGCAAGTAAACCAGAAACAATCAGGTAGTATTTTAATAAATGCATCTAGAAGATAGGAATATTTATAACCTTACAAAGATATAGTCCTATGGAAGGACTACAAACATTCGTGTCAAACTTTTGATTTTAAATATAAAAGAGTATGAAATAAATGGAAACAAAAGCTCCTGTGTCTTATACTCAAATACATTTGAGTAGGACCTCATTGATAAGTGTTAGCTACATTCAATTTTTTGTAACGCATAAATAAAACTACATTACATGTTCTCCAGAGCGCTTCTCTACAAGGGAACTTCACAATTATTAGAGGTGGTAACTAACTGATCACAAAACGATTCTATCTTGCTCCTACATTGACACTGCAGTTCATCTGAAAATTAAATTTTAAGGTGCATTCAGTCATCCTAAGGAACCGAAGCACGAAATAACTCCACAACTGATACTATTTACCTAACATCTACATCAGACGCCACAGTTAGTGCGTGAATATGCGATACTAGGACAACTAATGGTTATACAGGTCCAAGGGGAAACGAGGGGAGATTATATACATCTGTATAAAATTTCTTCTAAAAAAAGCTCTAAAGGAGAATGTTAATGTAAAACTTGTAACCATACCATATATGAAGCGAACGTGCTTGCAAAATCAGTAAAGCACATCTCACAACTCATAAGCTGGGATAAACACCAGACAGGAAACAAATATGAAGGGCAAAGATTCTTACCTCGTAAAGGAAGACATCCCAAACTCTAAGAGTTATATGAAATGGAAAGGAATATGAGAAAACCGTGATAAACCATTGACTTGCATACATGCGCGGATTTATCATTTCTTCAATAAAATGTTCTCCCAACTTTGGCATGTGCTCTCTAACTAATCTCTCAAATTGAAGCAAATATTGTTGCACGAGCAGCAAACCAGGCTGTTCAGGAAGTACAAACATTAACGTTTGTTAAATAGTACTCAGAATATACAGATTCTTTCCAGAAAATGTTCCATAATTTTGCATATGACTAGTTACTCAAAAGAAAAAAAAATTCTGAACAAGTTGCGAGACATCTGCCCAGGAGAAAAAGGAAGTAATTTTGGTTCAATATTTAAGTATATCCAAATGAGAGGAAAAAACTATAGTATAAGATAACATAAACATACAACAACAACAACAACAACAACAACAACAACAACCAAGCTTTTCAGTCCCAAACAAGTTGGGGTAGGCTAGAGTTGACATATCAGGAAAAAAAAACTCTCATTCACGACTCTGAAGTAAAGTCATATGAGTTGGCTGCTCACAGGCAACGAAAATCATCAAAGAAGTTTGTTCACCTGATACAAGCCTTCCATTGATGCATGGACAGCTCCTTTTAGCAAAGCTACAATTAACCAAAATGCATCCTCCTCACTCATATAAAGAAGCAGCAACCCTGCTATAAATCCCATTCCCTGCATCATGATCGCGCAAAAGTAACAGCATGTTAATCCAGAGAATATGTTCATCCCTAGGTAATATGCTGGCGGGGTGTGAACACAAACCTGCACATATCCAACGTCCCTATCATAAGCAGAGTACGCTTTTAAAACGTTATACAGAGATCTTTGACCTGGGCCATGTCTCTGTTGGAAGAAAACATGAGATGGAAATATACGCTATATGTCACGAATAATTTCCAATTCTGATGTTGATGTCTCGTATATGACCAGAGTCTGTTCAAAGAAAACATAGTTACATAAAAAAATCCCACTCAAGTCTGGAATAAGTAAAATAGAGGCACCTGCACAGAGTGCAGCTAAATATGAGCTTGAATAAACATGATCAGCAGTAAGTAAAATCCTTATAAATAACCTGCAGAATTTAGCTATCTTATTCTCCTAACAGCACATGTAGATCGAAAGAGATAAAATGTATAAGATACACCAAAGGAATTTTGTGATGTACCCCTTCAGATCTACCAGCTCGTTGTAAATAAATGACTTGATAGAAAGCCTGCAGTTAAACTTTAACCTAGTAGTTACTAATGAAGTATATTAAAAATGATAAAGAGGTATGATCAATTCATCTAAGTGGTATATGATATGAGGAGTGGGAGTACTAGGAGATATAGATCATTTTTACATAATTAGTTTACACTGGTAAGGTTAAAGTAGTACTATTAGATTCGTCATGAAAAATACTATGCATACAAAAAATAATGGTTCAAAGATGCATGTTGTGGACTTCTAAAATGACATCTAGTTATGAACCGATGGAGTATTTTAAGAAGAATAAAAAAAAAATCTTATCAGTTACCACTACAAGAACCAGCAATGCCAACATTATCGCCAAATGATTCAACCAGAAGGATGATTATGAGTACCTCATAAACACCAGGATTCATTAGCAGGAGGTCCCTGCTTCCTGAAATCAACTGCCAAACAAGTCCTCTGAGGGCATCTACAATGGTAGACGCTAATCTAGACGCTTAAGTGCACAGAAATTAATCACAGAAAATTGAATAATCGCTAAGCGCTTTAGTTTCCAACGCTGGCCGCTTATCTGGGTCGCTAGCGAAATAAAGCAAGCTACCCTACCGATCTTTCTCTCCAACGCGTAAAATCAAGCGCCCCTACCAGATACGTTTTAAGTTGGTTGAGGAAAGTCAGGTTAGCTCCTTTTCTAGCGCCCTAGATAAGCGTCGGCCTCCAGTCAAGTTCGATCGGCAGGAAAAAAATCTGGCGAAGTGCTCGGCTCCTGGTTTTGCGTCGACGCAACCAGTATTCCCGACGTCGGATGGGATTTGGCCATAACGGCCAGGAAATCTAGCCTAGCGCTTGTTGATAGCGCTCCCGTTGTACATGCCCTGAGACAATCAGAAATTCCTTTCCTTATTCTTCTTTTGACAACATGAGGATTCCTCCTACAATCCTTAAAGAGCACTAAGCTTCTAGGGTTCCGCTCGCTTGTGGTTGCTCCACGTTTCATCCAATCTAGTTTTAACACCTGACCCTCTATGTGTCACGACGCCAGGCTCCTTCATGGCTTCGTTAGAGCAATTCCAATAGTATAGTCAACTGTTGGCTATAATAAGATGTCATATCATTTGTAGTCATCATATAGCTAACATGTACAATAGTTGGCTATAAGAATATAGTACTTTACTAATATATGGCCCACATTTCACTCTCATAAGGTGCCTAGGAGCACGTGCAAGAGCTGGCTATTGCATAGTAGCTCATCTCTCTTTTCTCTCCTCTTCTCTCTCCTCCAACTCATCTAAAATATATTATTTAATGTCTTATAGTCAGCTGACTGGATTCTATTGTACTTGCTCTTAGGCGGTTCGCTTGACGTACCAGACCAACCAACTACCCAATGCCGTCTCCAACTTCCCATCCTTTTCTCGGTGCCTTGTTCCCGTTTCGACCTCCCTCGTTCGCAGCGCACCTGCTCACCCAATCTTCCTCACAGCCAACGCCGTTGCCACCCCCGGCCTCCCCGGAGGCCCAGACCGCTGAACCTCGCCTCCGCCGTGGCCGCCGATTCCGCCGAGGGCGAGCAGGGGATTCATCGGAGCTCGCGATCACTGCTCTGCCGCTCCTGCCGATACCGATGTGGATGAGGAAGGGCCTCTGCGGACGGGAGAAAGCGGAGCTGCGCCGCCACAGAGGAGAGGGAGGCGGGTCACACCGTCCAAGAGAGTGAAGAATTGATGTCGCTGAAAGGGATGACGGCCGCGACACCGCGGAAGAGGGACCCATTAGAAGAGCAGTGCCTCTGCCGTCCCGATGAACTGCAGTGCCTCTGCCGTCCCAATGAACTCGCTACCGCTCGATTCCAGGTCATCGAGGTACGCAGCCGCCTCCTTCACGAGTACCTTAGAGCATCCCCACTCGTTGGCGCTCCCCACGCCCAAATTCGGACGAAACAACAGCCGGATTGGACGAAATTAAGTCGTGGGGAGTACCGTATTTCCAGTCGTCCACCCGGAGTTCGGCGGACATAGTTTAAATTCAAACAAAGCGCCGTCCCGCGCTACAAGTACGGCCAGTTGATCGGCAAAAGGAGCAAAAGGATCAGCCACAGATCGGCGATCGGAGGGAAATTACACGGAGACAGGCTCGTCGGCAGTCCCGGCCGGCACGGCGGTGTCCGACGGACCAGTTTCCTCATACGCCGTGGCCGAAGCGGCTGCGGCAGCCGACGAGGAAGCAGCGGCAGTGGACGTCGAAGCAGCCGCAGTCGACGAGGTAGATGGAGACGACGAAGGACTGGCCGGAGTGGCTCGGAGGATGTCGCTGCGGTGGCCCTGGTACCAATTCCTCGTCTCCTCGTCCATCATTTCCATGTCGCCGCCGCCCATCAGGAACGCCAAGTCTGTGTTCCTCTTCTTCGCCGCCGCCGTCGTCTTCAGCGAGGGCGATCCGGACGCCTTGGTTGGCGAGCATCTCCCGCCACCTGCCGTCGAACTTGTCGTTCCTCCCGTCGGCGTGCGACCTCAAGTCGGTCCAGCACTTGTCGATCGACGCCTGCATCCTGTCGGCGGGATTGTCCGTCCGTTTGAGCTCTTTGAGCTTCTTCTGGCCGAGTTCAGGGCGCCCTTCCGCCGCGCAAGCCGCCGGAGCGTCGGGGTTGTACTGCTCGGTCTTGCTCTTCGAGAGGGTCGTGCGAGTTTCCTTCCACTTCTCGCAGTTCTCGAGGCGGGCGTAGACGTTGAGGAACTTGAACTGCAGGCCGGTGTCGTCCGTGTACATGTCCAAAGCTCGGCGCAGCTGGGTAAAAAAGAGCACGGCGATACGGGTCAGTTAACGACGATGTACCTCGGTGATGCAGGGTCGACGGAGCATACCTTCTGCTCCAAGTCGTGGCCGCTGATCGGCCGTTTGTCGACCTCCTCATGTATGCCGTGCCATTTGCTGCACGCCGTCTGCATGATCCCCCAATGGGTGGCCATTGCCTTGTCTCCCCGGTACACGTTCATGTTCGTCTTGTTGAAGTAGGGATCGACGAGTTTGCGTTCCTCGTACGCCTGCCTCACTCGAAGCCAGTATGTGTCGAACGACTGATTGGCCCCGATTATGCCGTTCGTGGACACGGTCATCCAAGCTTCAGCGAGGCACTCCTCTTCCTTCGGCGTCCATTTGATACGCGGTTCGGCAGGCGGCGAGTCCTTCTTCCTCTTCTTCTTCCCCTTCGACAGGTTGGCGGCGGCTTGAGTTGGCTCTTCTTCTTCCTCGTCTTCTTCTTCGACGGCTTGGCTTCCGTCGGCAACATCCTCCCGATGCTCGTTGCGTGCCGCCACAGCTGCCGTCGCCCTCGTCTCCTCTTGCGTGAAGAACCCCGGGCATGCAGCGGCGGCGGCCATGAAGAACCCCGGGCTCGCAGCGGCGGCCATGGAGCCGGAGGTGATCATCTCGTGGATCTCCTCTTCGTTCGGCGCCGCCGTCGCACCGAACGGGAGCGGCCCTCGTCGCAGGGCCGGCGAGGTGCCCTCGAACAGGCCGCCGCCGCCGACGTCAAGCTCGGGCGGCGACGGCGTGGGCCTGGACGGTTGGACGTACGCGCCCTCTTGGAACACGGCAGTCGGCGACGGCGAGTACAACGAAGGGGAGAAGGACGACGGGGAACTGGTTGTACCTTGCGTCGGCCATTGGCCGGGGAACATGCCGCCGCCGCCGCCGCTCATGGCCATGCTGATCATCCTCGCTTGTTCGTCCTGGGCCGCCGCCGCCGCCCTCTTCGCGGCGGCTCTTTTCACCCTCTCCGCCCTGCCGCTTGTTTCCACGTCGCGCCGTCTCTCGTCCGCCGCCCACTCGGCGTTCGACATGCCCGGCGGCTTCGTCTTCTTCGCCCGCGGCTTCCTCGCCGGCGCCCTCGGCGGCATTGTGGTGGACGAGGAGGAGAGTGGTGGTGGACGAGAAGACGCCGCCGGGAACTGGAACTGGAAGACGAGGAGAATGGCCAAATTCGGCGGGAGAGAATGGGGATATGCAAGAAAATTGGAGGGAATGGGGATATGCAAGCAAATTGGAGGGAAAATCGACAAGATTTGGTTTTCCTGTCGCCGACTACGCGGGTCCACACGACGTTTCGCGCCCAAATCTTTCGTCCGGAGTCCCCGAGCGCGCCCCGAGGGGCCGGGGATGGTGTGGGCTCGCCGGATGGATGAAGGGCCAAATCCGGACGAAAACGAGAAACCGGGGCGCGACTGGGCCGATTTACGCCGTCCGGATGTAAAAAAGGCTCGCCGGGGGCCTGTTCGGGGGGACGAGTGGAGATGCTCTTAGTGCCGTCCCTTTGTTTCTCTGTCAAATCGATCGGAAGATTGAAACTCGGCGGAGAGAGAGCACACCGCTGTCAGAATAAAGACCGGCCGACCAAATCAGCCACAGCACAAAGCGGCAAGCCATGCGGTGTCCATGTTGTTCCGATGTGGTACAAGCGTAAGTGGCCGGTAACTCAGGGGAGGCGACGAGCGTGACTCGGACACCCGATCCATTCGAGCGCTTGGCGGTGTTGGGAGGGAGACGGGCTAGGGGAGGGAAGAGGGTGGTGTGGTTGCTTCATTGCTTGACCACTAGCTTCTTGCCGCTGCAGGCTGCAGCCTAAGAGATGCGTGGAGAGACGTGGTTCTTTTGCTAGATGCTAATTTCTGAGAGGGAGAGAGGAACTGATGAGATACGGCTGCTACTCTGCTTGGTGCTACATGTTGTTGAGAGGAAGTAAGAGAGATTGAGAGACGTGTTATTTGTTGCTACCGATGAGAGGCAGTATATGTTCTAGATTAGCCAAGGTAGTTAATTTTGTAATCATTAAACTTTCATTCTTCCAAGCCCTTATGATGATGCTCTTAAATTTAAATGCAGGAATTAGTTCCAAACTTAGTGCAATTATATTTTTGAATGATTCTCACAACTGATGTTGATCAAGCAGTAGCATAGTTAGCATCTTATCATTTTGTTCAACATATAGGAAACGCAGTCTCATTATCTTTGTTTTGTTCGGTAAAATAGCTGAAAATATTAATGTATGCCTATTCTGTAATGTATTCAAATGAGTTAAATCCAGTTGAGATAAGATTTTTCTCACATGGTAAGATGCTACTCACAATTGATTGTGTGCTTCTCATGCCTTTGCTTCTCACGATTGATTGTGTGCTTACCACATCCTCATTCGTAAAATTTGCTTCTGTTCATTATCTACTTTATAGAGAAATCATAGAGTGATTGCCCTTGTTCGGGCAAATTTCACTTCCCATTTATTACATGATTTCTACCGAAATCACAGGGGGCTTATTATTGTCATACTTGCCTTTTCTGCTGAACAGAATTTGTAGGCAAACAAAAATGTCATGTCTTATCTTTTTTACCTAGAGCGGTGCATCCAGGAGAAAGTATTTGTTACTCAACGAATTTATTTTCTTCTTACTCAAAATTTTGTAGGCATTATTTCCTTAACGGCAGGAAATAATGCGAATTTTGTATGGCATTCACGTGTGATTTTATGAATTGTATTTGCAACTCCAGAAATTAATTTGTTATGCTATTTCATACATGTAGGCTGGTGAGAAGAGATGAAGGAGCAGCAGGACCAGAGCTCAGGGTGCGGCCGCATCATGGTGAGATTGAGCAAGGGGGGAATGGAGTAGGCCATGGAGCAGCTCGGTGTGGAATACAGAGAGAATTTCTTGCAATGTGGTGTCAGAGTAATTTGCTTGCTGCTGTTACAGAAGGTTTGGAGGCAAAGAGATTTTAGCTCGTGCTCTGAAATTTTTGTTGCCTGCTGCTTTTCTATCCGCTAATGCTCCTTTGCTATCTATCTGCTGATATTGTTGCTCGGTTATTTTCACTAAGACAGTGTGAGAGAAATCGAGAGATAGAAAGATTGCTAGCTGCTGCTATGATTCTTTTAGGATCTTGTTGATTGATAGCTGCTGCTAATAAGGATACTTCTAGGATGGATGATTGTGCTTTCGTCGAGTTCATGTTGTGTTGTATCGAGATTATGTTGTACTATCAAATGTTTGTGTTTGACAGAGAGTGGGAGAGAGAGATATGTATGGTAATTATAGAAAACCAACATATTATATATGTTACTAGGACATAGAGAGTGAGATTTGCCGCTTCTGTCGGAATGTAAGCTAATCCAAATATATTTTTATTTTGGATAAGAACGGTTTAGTTAGCTGATCCAAATATGTTTATCTTCTGAATTTCTCATGCAGATGTCAGTGGTCAGGCTGTAGCAACTATGGGTGTGATGCAGACTAGAGTACTAAGAAAAGGTATGCTTTTGGCACATAATGTTATGATATCAACTAATTTAAGGAGTTTCATATTTAATTATATCACATATTCTGTCATTTGGTAAGTATTTAGGATGTCATTTGCTTGCTTTTCATTTTGATGCTGCCTATTGTTACCATGGATGACAATGAAGGAGAGTCCTTGCTGGGCTGATAATTGGTTGAATTTTCTTATGTCCCATGTTTTTTCAAGTTCATCTATAAATTCTGATGGACTCTAAGGGCGTCAGTTATTTCTGTGGTGCAAACATAGTTGTACTTGGTTCAGATAGTTGCATTTTCAGAACTATTGCATACTTATTATCCAAATCTCCATATTTTAGTAAATTGGAAAATAAATTATTGGAATATCAATATTATATCTCAGAATCTGTAATGTATATCCCTCTGGCCTCCACCCATCAGCAGTTCAGCAGAGTACTATGCATTACATCAAAGCAGACTAGATGTCTAGCAGCCGGCGACGCTGCGAAACCATGATTACATGTCGCTGAGTGGTGGCTATTGGTGCACTCCAGGTGCCGCTCATTGGATTATTATGTTGACAATTTTTTTGCTACTCACCCACTCATCACATCCTAAGAACGTATGCACTACCTGGTGTTTTGACCTAGCTAGAAACTAGATTGGTCAAAATTCGGTTGCTATCGGAACTATGCCCACTGAAATAAAAATATGCTAATGTTTCATCTATGCTTCCGTAAGGAGGTTTCATGTTATTGGGTTTGTGCCCTCATTATTTTCTTACACATTTTGTATAATTCTCCATAGATCAAATCAGATACTATGGTCTTCCATTTTTGATGTTTGCATTTACATGAATATCCATTTTACTTGCTGGAATTAGTCACAAATAGGATTGTAGTCTGAATGGTGAGAAAATTCATGTTCTGTTATACAAGATTCCATGTTATGCAATAATAGTGGATTTTGTATTCCTGGTAATCTTTTTAAGTTTAACTCCTGGGAAACGTACTGGTAATAATAGTGGTAATAATAGTGCAGTAGTTTACAGGTTCTCTCTGTGTTCTTCTCTTGGTAGGAAATCTTTGGTGATGACACCTTTGTAGAAAAGGTCATACCATAGAATTCATGTACTATATAAATTAGCAGCTTGATATTTGCAGGTAGTAGTTACTCGAATACCAACTCCTTCTGTGTTCTCTCTTCTTACTTTTCTATGGATCGAATGATTTACCAATGCCCATTAAAGAGCTACCTACACTCTTACTTTGGGAGAAGACTATGTGCAATTGTGGGATTTGATTTCGAAAATATCTGCCGAAATACTTACAATGCTTCAAGTAAAGCACATTAAGATCGATCCACCCCTAAAGGCAGCATGTGGAGCGGCATGGCGTGCAGCGCCTGGCAGACATGAGGAGCCTGTCCTTGGTAAGAAAAAAACGGCATGAACTATTAATTTCTTTTCTTCTTGGATCTGTTTCCTTCTAATGCTCTCCCGCAATTGCAATTTTATATCCAAGAAATGCTTCACGTTTCCTGGATTGTTTCCTCATATGTCATGACTATATGAGATATTGAGATCTCTAGGATTAATATTTCGTTTTGACAGTTGTCTTTGCTGAAACTTTTCTGGTTGAAAGCTATGAAACAAGTCTGCGGTAGTTCAAAACTGGAATTGGCACAATATCGCGAAGTGGCCGCCTTCGCTCAATTTGGGTCAGACCTTGATGCTGCAACTCAGGCATTACTCAATAGAGGTGCAAGGCTTACAGAAGTGCCCAAACAACCACAATATGAACCACTTCCAATTGAAAAACAAATTGTTGTGATTTATGCTGCTGTCAACGGCTTCTGTGATCGAATGCCACTAGACAGAATTTCTCAATATGAAAAAGCCATTCTAACTACTATTAATCCAGAATTACAAAGGTGTGTTGTTTTGTTGGTCCTTAAGTATTTCTAATGCGTAAATTTTCTTTTTTTTTCACCAGAAATATAGTTTCATTCTTTTAACAACATTTCCAATGGTTTGTTTTGCATGACATGTTGCAATGCATTAAGATCAGGATGCCATGATGATAAATTTTATTTTTAATATTACCATTTTTGTTTGCTGTCCTGTAGACTCATTAGTTTTCTGGGCATATGTAGTTTACGATGGAGATGTGCCATCTTGCTATTCATTTGTCAAAGCTCATTCTGATCACTCTACTACGCAATGATGCTCTTGACAACAATTTTTTTGGATCTTACTTCTGCCATTTCACTTTACTGTCCACTGTCCAGTATACACATAACAGGGAAAAAGACTCAAAGAAAGAAAACGACACAGAAAGCGTGCGAGGTCTTATTATTTGTTACCGTCGAGATTCTTACTAGCTAATGCAGTAACCTGAAGGCAAAAATTTCTTTTTTTTTCTTCCTTAATTTTAACAAATTAGTTCTTTGTATGTTTCCGAGTCTGAACAAGAATTTTTCCCATGTTCGTGGATATGTAATCAAAGCAATTTTTTATTGTATGAGACGTCCAGGAGCAGTAATTCTTCACGAGATTCAGTTGTTCTAATGTTTTCAAAATATTGAAGAAGTTTATGGAAAATGAATTTGGATATAATCTAGATTAGGGGCTCAATAAGTTTACCAGGTTGCGATTTGCATCACTACGTGACATATGGTTTGCGAAGGCTATGATTGCAGTAAAAACTGGTTCACGATGCTATAATGTATGCATGTGCAATTAGCAGTTCTTGTTTGCGTGTTATCAATTTTTGGCCCATTGTTCTTTCATCCGTGTGGTTTACCTAGGGAAATTGTGCAAGTACTGGAATGCTGATTGTTGGGTGCCTCCACCTATTTTCTTATATTTTGCATGCTAATTTGCTTTGAGTGAAGAAAAAATGATGTGGCGAGTCGAGAAGAGCACAATCCGCTGGAGACATTAACACCCTTTCTTTATTCTGCTAAAAATATCTTAAATTATTCCCGCAAAGATGCTTAAAGTCAAGTTTTGTGGCTTTTCCTGCTGTATGGAATTTTGGAGCCTCAGTGTTTCGTTTGGGAGGTCGAGCTTTATCAGAATTGTGTGTGTGACATCCTTAAGAGTACTTTTGATGTTTGTTTGCTTTCAGTTTTAGTACTTCGTCCATTAATTTGTTTTGACAGATTCTTACCTAAATGAATGAGCATTTGAAGACAACAATATTTTTTAAACAGGAACAGTTAAGCTGACCTATTGTTGATATGAAAAACAAACTGATGATATAACCAACAACAACGTACAAAAATTAAGTTATCCCTAGAAAAGAAATGCTAGCGGAGCGTAGGCAACATGCTAATATCGGAGGCTGGCGCGGCAGAGCGCGCTAGGCCCATCTAGTAATGCTTCCATTCGCTACCATCTTCCTCCACTTTCTTATCTTCCTTTCCTCTCTACAATATCAAAAAGAATTGCCCGTGAGTCAGATTGCTTAGAGAAAAGAAAAGTTTACAGCTAATTTAGATAAGCCTGATGCATGCAGCAACATGGTACCAGAGTACATAAGCCAGATAGCAAGTACGAGGTATACTTTATCATACAAGGAGTCAAATATATGACAACCGTTCTCACAAAATTTGCTAAGAAGGTCCATGCATAATAAGCATATAAATGTATAAACTACAGAAACAGATATGGCTATGTCGCAAGAAACATAGAATCAAACGTCACTCGGTTGGCTAGTGGCATAAGAGTGCACACCCAGTCCAGCGTTTTAGACCTGGCCTCCCCTGTAGATCTATTTTTTTAATGCCACGCCACATAGAAACGAACTAACATATTCATAGAAAGAGACAAGGTAGCTTATAAAGAAGATTTACTGACTCAACTAATCAAACATATGAGGACTAACAAGTAACAAGAGACCCCTGGTCATACCTTCCGCGTCAATGTGTGGATCTGCTTTTCAGAACTCCCTCCCGAGAGTTACTTTGTTCAGTCTTTATAAATCCAAATCGGTCCACGGACCGAGAAGAATCTGGTCCAGGTTCTATGACATTGACTTCATTCTTCTTATCCATTTCACTGAGTACTTGATGATACCTTCACTATATAGCGAGAAAGATACCCCGTCATTTATTTTGAGGTAACTGCATATGAATTTGAGTAAACTTGTGTCTGCAAATAGTATGGACTATATAAAATCGAAGGGAACCAAATGATACAAAAAGCACATCTGCAATAAAATGTAGCTAATAGATGTCATCAATTCAGATTACTACATTGTTTCTCACTGTCAACATTAATAATGAAGAAACATCAGATGTACAATGGATACACATGTCCTCCTTTGCAATGTTGGAACATATTAAAGGTTAATCTAAACAAGGGATGTACGAAGTTCATTGACTCATCCTACTAATCACCGCCTGACCAAAAAATCAAATACTCGTAGCAAATAATACTTTAACTATAATCAATATCATTCTACCAGGTATGTGTAGGGCATGGGGTCAGTTGAACCCTCAAAACCTTGAGAATAAATATGCTGACATAAGCAGGGAAACAGATGCAATGTTCATCATACAAATGGATATGGAGTCAAGTGAGACCGAACAAGCAATTGAATACTTGAAGCAGCACAATGTTGTGGAGAACAACTCCACTGTGTTGCTACAACATGGATATGTGTTGCTACAACATGGACAACACAATTGTTGAAGGAACCACTTCAACGTGCTGCACTAGATATCGCTGCACTAGATATCGCTCTAGGGGCGTAAGCTAGATATCGCTCTAGGGGCGGAGCTGCCAAGAGTTCAATCCAAAACTCTCAACACACAAGATCTAGTCCAAGATCTAAGACAGAACACAAGGTTCTATTTATTTGATAGGTACGGGTACATAGTCCAATTACATACGTAGAGGTTGGACCTCTATTTATAGACTGCATGAGCCTTCACTACTTAGCTCTACTTACAACTAGAGTGTTCTAGAGAGCACTACATAAGCTAGGGAAAGAACTACAAATATTCTAGTTACAACTTATACTGAATACTCTGGAAACCACTACAACACATGTTACTAGAGGACCATATTACCTAGAATATAGTAGAAGTGTGTAGAATCTAGTACTAGGTATTAGTTCGGTTTTCTTTATTTTATTTTCTCTTTTGTCCCTCATCATCCTCCCCTAGTTGTTTAGAACTCGACCTCGAGTTATCTTCATAGAGTGTTTGTTCTGGATGATAAAGAGCCAAGTCTGCCATATTAAATGTTTTGGAGATTCCCATCTCAGTTGGAAGATCTATCACATAAGCATTATCATTTATCTTCCTTAGAATAGAGTGTCCATATTTCCGCTGTCTAAGTTTCCCTTTAATGTCTAAGGGCGGTCTTTCTTTCCGGAGGTATACCATCACCTTATCACCAACTTGGAATGATTTTGCCTCCGTTTGTAGTCACTTTTCTCCTTCGCCCTGGAGCTATTATGATTTGACTGGTTTGGTAGAATGATGATCTTCCGCTTGTTCCAAGTGAAAGAGTAAGAATTTTCCTTCCCTTTGTGTGTTGTATCCACATCAAATTGCCAAGGTCTCCCAAGAAGAACATGGCTGGCATCCATATCAACAACATCACATAACACAGTTAAGTGATAGTACTTGCCCAAAGAGAGTGGCAGGTTTCATTGTTTGGTGACCCTCATATCCACTCCTTTCTTGATCCATCCAATAGTGTAGGGGTTTGGATGATCATGTGTCTCAAGCTTTAAATGGTTCACCAAATTTTGAGAGATAAGATTTTCACAGTTGCACCTATCAATCACTAATTTGCATACGTTGCCATTCACCGAGCATTTGCTCTCAAATATTTTCTTCCGTTGTGCGTTGTCGGGCTGTGGTGTTGAGCACACGAGGGGCTGAATCATGCATATCACCTCTTCTCCCTCCTCTTCACAAACATCTTGTCCTTCTACATCTTCAGATTCATATTTTTCGTCGTCTTTGCCATCATGGATTGTTGTGTTGACAAATTTCCTCAATGGGCAGTTGCTAGATACGTGTCCCTCTTCACCGCATTTGTAGCATTTCATCACTTGCTCTGCCCTACTCTTGCTTCCAGCTTGCTTTGGGACATGTTGTTCTGCCGGTATGGAGTCTTACTTGCCCTTCTTGTCCACACCAACCTTTCAGCCTTTAAGGCTAGAGCTTGTGCTTGATCAATGGACCAAATTTGTTGCATCATCAAACGGTCCTGGATAGCATCATTGAGACCATTGACATACCTTGCAACTTGTTGATCTTCGGTTTCAGCAAGGTTGCACCTCACTTGTAGCCTTAGAAACTCTTATGTATATTCTGAAACAGTCCTATTACCTTGGGCACAATTCTGAAACTAAATGAATAGGATCTGATCATAATCTGCAGGCAAAAACCTCCCTTTCAAAAGGTGCTTCATTTGCCGCCAAGATTGCACACGAGGTTTTCCACTTAGTCTGCGGTCTTCTTGAAGGCGATGCCACCATGCACCAGCTCCCCATTTCAGCTTGTATGCAACCAAAGTAACTCTACGGTCTTCTAGAATATTCATTACCTCAAAGAAAGTCGCCACCTCATACAACCAATCAAGGCACCCCTCAATATCAACATTTCCGTTAAAAGTGGGGATCTTAGCTCTCACCTTCTATGTAACCCTGCATATGTAGAGTTGTGTACTCTCGGATATGTATAGAGATCAGGTTCTTCAAGGCCCTCATCATATTCAGGTTCTTCAAGGCCCTCATCATATTCATCACCTTCATAAGCTTCAACATAAATTGGCCTCCTTGAAGTACGCTGAACAACATGTGGATGAGGTGTTTTTGCTTCAAGATGAACCCCCATTCTTCGACGCCTATCATCTGCCTCCTTTGATTATTCTTCATTGGCAACGGGAGGAACACCCTTTCTTACCATCTCAACTAGCTGATCAAATTTGTGGTTAAGATCTTCACGGAGCGCATGGATTTGTTGATCTACAACATCCACTCTTTTCCCCAATTCCTCCATTGCTTGGTGCAGCTCAATGAGGAAAGCAACAGCTGGACCGGATCAGCAGGGCTATGATACCACCTGAAGCAGCACAATCTTGTGGAGGAACAAATCCACTGTGTTGCTACAACGTGGACAACACAATTGTTGAAGGAACCGCTTCAACATGTTGCACTAGATGTCGCTCTAGGGGCGTAAGCTAGATATCACTCTAGGGGCAGGGCTGTAAAGAGTTCAATTCAAAACTGTCAACACACAAGATTTAGTCCAAGATCTAAGACAGAACACGATGTTCTATTTATTTGATTGATAGGTAGGGTACATAGTCCAATTACAGAGGTAGATGTTAGACCTCTATTTATAGGCTGCATGAGCCTTCACTACTTAGCTTTACTTACAACTATAGTCTTCTAGAGAACACTACATAAGCTAGGGAAAGAACTACAAATATTCTAGTTACAACTTATACTAGAATACTCTGGAAACCACTACAACACATATAACTAGAGGACCATATTACCTAGAATATAGTAGAAGTTTGTTAGAAGCTAGTACTAGATATTAGTTCGGTTTACTTTATTTTATTTTCTCTTTTATCCCTCATCAATACTGCTAGAAGGAAACTCGATCTCAAAAACAATGTTCCAAGCAGACTAGGCAAACTCCCTACCTTTGGTGGAAGGATCGTGAGCGAGAGCCCTTATAGAAGACGGGCGGGTGATACGTCCCAAACGTATCTATAATTTCTTAAGTTCCATGCTACTTTTATGATGATACTCACATGTTTTATACACATTATATGTCATTATTATGCATTTTCCGGCACTAACCTATTGACGAGATGCCGAAGAGCCAGTTGCTGTTTTCTGCTGTTTTTGGTTTCAGAAATCCTAGTAAGGAAATATTCTCGGAATTGGACGAAATCAACGCCCAGGGGCCTATTTTTTCCACGAAGCTTCCAAAAGACCGAGGGAGATACGAAGTGGGGCCACGGGGCGCCGCCACACTAGGGCGGCACGGCCTAGGGGGGCCCGCGCGGCCCTAGCGTGTGGGGGCCCCGTGACTCCTCCGACTCCGCCCTTCCGCCTACTTAAAGCCTTCGTCGCGAAACCCCCAGTACCGAGAGCCACGATACGGAAACCCTTCCGGAGACGCCGCCGCCGCCAATCCCATCTCGGGGATTCAGGAGATCGCTCTCCGGCACCCTGCCGGAGAGGGGAATCATCTCCCGGAGGTCTCTTCATCGCCATGATCGCCTCCGGATCGATGTGTGAGTAGTCCACCCCTCGACTATGGGTCCATAGCAGTAGCTAGATGGTTGTCTTCTCCTCATTATGCTATCATGTTAGATCTTGTGAGCTGCCTATCATGATCAAGATCATCTATTTGTAATGCTACGTGTTGTGTTTGTTGGGATCCGATGAATATTGAATAGTATATCAAGTTGATTATCAATCTATCATATATGTTGTTTATGTTCTTGCATGCTCTCCGTTGCTAGTAGAGGCTGCGGCCAAGTTGATACTTGTAACTCCAAGAGGGAGTATTTATGCTCGATAGTGGGTTCATGCCTCCATTGAATCCGGGACAGGTGACGAAAGTTCTAAGGTTGTGGATGTCTCTGTTGCCACTAGGGATAAAACATCAATGCTTTGTCTAAGGATATTTGTGTTGATTACATTACGCACCATACTTAATGCAATTGTCTGTTGTTTGCAACTTAATACTGGAAGGGGTTCGGATGATAATCTGAAGGTGGACTTTTTAGGCATAGATGCATGCTGGATAGCGGTCTATGTACTTTGTCGTAATGCCCTGATTAAATCTCTTAGTACTCATCATAATATATGTATGTGCATTGTTATGCCTTCTTTATTTGTCAATTGCCCAACTGTAATTTGTTCACCCAACATGCTATTTCTTATGGGAGAGACACCACTAGTGAACTGTGGACCCCGGTCCAATTCTTTACATCTGAAATACAATCTACTGCAATTGTTCTTTACTGTTCTTCGCAAACAATCATCATCCACACTATACATCTAATCCTTGGTTTACAGCAAGCCGGTGAGATTGACAATCTCACTGTTACGTTGGGGCAAAGTACTTTGATTGTGTTGTGCAGGTTCCACGTTGGCGCCAGAATCCCTGGTGTTGCGCCGCACTACACTCCGCCACCAACAACCTTCACGTGTTCCTTGACTCCTACTGGTTCGATAACCTTGGTTTCTTACTGAGGGAAAATTTGCTGCTGTACGCATCACACCTTCCTCTTGGGGTTCCCAACGGACGTGTGTATTACACGTCATCAAGCTCTTTTTCTGACGCCGTTGCCGGGGAGATCAAGACACGCTGCAAGGGGAGTCTCTCACATCCAATCTCTTTACTTTGTTTTTGTCTTGCTTTACTTTACTTTATTTACTGCTTTGTTTGCTCTTTATATCAAAAACACAAAAAAAATTAGTTGCTAGCTTTACTTTATTTACTGTCTTGTTCTTCATATCAAAAACACAAAAAATTAGTTACTTGCATTATTTTATTTACCTTTTGTTTATTTCATCATGTTTCCTCCTAAGTTCACTCTGAAAGACATACCGGTAGGACGAGGGTCTATAATTGGAAGAGATAATATAGAAGATTTTTTCACTCATGTTAGTATAGCTGAAGATTTTGAAGATAGACACTTGGTAGAACTTGCTCCTACTTATGAAATTGCTGCTGCTTCTTTAGTACACATGTTGGAAACTAAATTTGTTAATCTCAATCCTATAATTCAACACATGTTTCTTACAATCTGTGATATGGAGGAAGGAGAAAAGAATTTGGTGGTGTAGCAAGAGAGACTAGAAAGGTCTTTATTAAATATAAGATGCTTGGCTCTTATACCAACTTTGCTAGTACCCTTGAAAAAATAGAAAAAGATAGAATAAAGTACACTAATAATGTTAATGATGGTGGGGAGATTAAGACATCAATACCTTGCAAGCTCCTAGGAATGCATGAAGCTCTAGAAAATAACTATGGTTGGCTTGTTCCTGAAAATTTGTTTGATGAAAATAGCAAGCCTAAGAGTAATGAAAAAGGAGCCTCTGAAACTTATATAGATAAGATACAATACATAGCTGAGAGAACTCCAAACCCCTCTGTTGAAGCTTCGTCTTTTGATAATACTTGATTCACACTTTCTGCGTCTAGCTGAAAGGCGTTAAAGAAAAGCGCTTATGGGAGACAATCCATTATTTTACTTCTGCACTTTTGTTTTATATTTGAGTCTTGGAAGTTGTTACTACTGTAGCAACCTCTTCTTATCTTTATTTTATTGCATTGTTGTGCCAAGTAAAGTCTTTGATAGCAAAGTCAATACTAGATTTGGATTAGTGCGCAGGAACAGATTTCTTGCTGTCACGAAATTGAGCCGCCCCGTCTGTAGAAAATTTAGAAAAATCTGCCAGTTTACGTGCGTGATCCTCAGATATGTACGCAACTTTCATTCAATTTGGGCATTTTCATCTGAGCAAGTCTGGTGCCTCAAAAAAATCGTCTTTGCGGACTGTTCTGTTTTGACAGATTCTGCCTTTTATTTCGCATTGCCTGTTTTGCTATGTTTGATGGATTTCTTTGTTCCATTGACTTTCAGTAGCTTTGTGCAATGTCCAGAAGTGTTAATAATGATTATTTCACCTCTGAATATATGAATTTTCAATTATGCACTAACCCTCTAATGAGATTATTTTGAGTTTGGTGTGGAGGAAGTTTTCAAGGGTCAAGAGAGGAGGATGATACAATATCATCAAGAAGAGTGAAAAGTCTAAGCTTGGGGATGCCCCCGTGGTTCATCCCTGCATATTTTAAGAAGACTCAAGCGTCTAAGCTTGGGGATGCCCAAGGCATCCCTTCTTCATCGACAACTTATCAGGTAACCTCTAGTGAAACTATATTTTTATTCCGTCACATCTTATGTGCTTTACTTGGAGCGTCTGTTTGTTTTTGTTTTTGCTTTTATTTTTGTTTTTGTTTGAATAAAATCGGATCCTAGCATTCTTTGTTTGGGAGAGAGACACGCTACGCTGTTTCGTATGAACACATATGTTCTTAGCTTTATCTCTAATGTTCATTGCGAAGGTTGAACTACTTCATTCATTGTTATATGGTTGGAAACGGAAAATGTCGCATGTGGTAAATGGTATAATGTCTTGAATAATGTGATACTTGGCAATTTTTGTGCTCATATAGATCATGTTTAAGCTCTTGCATCATGTAATTTGCACCCATTAATGAATAACTACATAGAGCTTGTTAAAATTTGGTTTGCATGATTGGTTTCTCTAGAGTCTAGATATTTTCTGGTTAAGGTGTTTGAACAACAAGGAGACAATTTAAAGTCTTATAATACTTACAATATGTTCATATGTGAGCTTTGCTGCACCTTTTATACTTGAGTTTGCTTCAAACAACCTTGCTAGCCTAGCCTTGTATTGAGAGGAATTCTTCTCGTGCATCCAAATCCTTGAGCCAAAAACTATGCCATTTGTGTCCATCATACCTACCTACTACATGGTATTTCTCTGCCATTCCAAAGTAAATTACTTGAGTGCTACCTTTAAAATTCTATTCTTTGTCTTTGCAATATATAGCTCATGGGAAAATAGCCTTAAAAGTGAAGAATATGTACTTATGTGTCTTATTTCTTAATAAGTTGCTTGTTGAGCGGTAACCATGTTTCTGGGGACGCCATCAACTTTTACACCTTTGTTGAATATCATGTGAGTTGCTATGCATGTTCGTCTTGTCTGAAGTAAGGGCGATTTTCATGATCAAATGGTTTGAGTATGCATATTGTTAGAGAAGAACATTGGGCCGCTAACTAAAGCCATGATTCATGGTGGAAGTTTCAGTTTGGACTACGAATCATCAATCTCTTATGAGAATATTATCTGTTGTTGAATGCTTATGCATTAAATATGAGTCCATTATCTGTTGTCTATGTTATCCCGGTATGGATGTCCTAAGTTGAGATCTATAAAAAAACGAGAAATCAAATGCGATCTATCTCCTTGGACCTTTGTACAGGCGACATAGAGGTACCCCTTTGTGACACTTGGTGTTATGCAATGATAATCCATGTAAATCCAAGCTAATTAGGACAAGGTGCGAGCACTATTGGTAATCTATGCATGAGGCTTGCAACTTATAAGATGTCTTATGCATAACACATATGATTTATTACTACCGATGACAAAATTGTTTCTATATTTTCAAAATGAAAAGCTCTAGCACAAAAATAGTAATCCATGCTTCCCTCTGCGAAGGGCCTATCTTCTACTTTATTGTTGAGTCAGTTTACCTACTTCTTTCTATCTTAGAAGCAAACACTTGTGTGAACTGTGCGCATTGATTCTTACATGTTTACCTATTGCACTTGTTATATTACTTTGTGTTGACAATTATCCATGAGATATATATGTTGAAGTTGAAAGCAACCGCTGAAACTTATATCTTCCTTTGTGTTGCTTCAAAGCTTTCTACTAAGAATTTATTGCTTTATGAGTAACTCTTATGTAAGTCTTATTGATGCTTGTCTTGAAAGTATTATTCATGAAAAGTCTTTGCTATATGATTCATTTGTTTACTCATTATCTTCATCATTGCTTCGAATCGTTGCATTCATCTCATATGCTTTGCAATAGTATTGATCAAGATTATGATAGCATGTCACTTCAGAAATTATCTTTGTTATCGTTTACCTACTCGAGGGCGAGTAGGAACTAAGCTTGGGGATGCTTGATACGTCCCAAACGTATCTATAATTTCTTATGTTCCATGCTACTTTTATGATGATACTCACATGTTTTATACACATTATATGTCATTATTATGCATTTTCCGGCACTAACCTATTGACGAGATGCCGAAGAGCCGCTTGTTGTTTTCTCGCTGTTTTTGGTTTCAGAAATCCTAGTAAGGAAATATTCTCGGAATTGGACGAAATCAACGCCCAGGGGCCTATTTTTCCACGAAGCTTCCAGAAGACCGAGGGAGATATGAAGTGGGGCCACGGGGCGCCGCCACACTAGGGCGGCGCGGTCTAGGGGGGGCCTGCGCGGCCCTAGCGTGTGGGGACCCCGTGACTCCTCCGACTCCGCCCTTCCGCCTACTTAAAGCCTTCGTCGCGAAACCCCCAGTACCGAGAGCCACGATACGTAAAACCTTCCAGAGACGCCGCCGTCGCCAATCCCATCTCGGGGGATTCAGGAGATCGCCTCCGGCACCCTGCCGGAGAGGGGAATCATCTCCCGGAGGTCTCTTCATCGCCATGATCGCCTCCGGATCGATGTGTAGGTAGTCCACCCCTCGACTATGGGTCCATAGCAGTAGCTAGATGGTTGTCTTCTCCTCATTATGCTATCATGTTAGATCTTGTGAGCTGCCTATCATGATCAAGATCATCTATTTGTAATGCTACGTGTTGTGTTTGTTGGGATCCGATGAATATTGAATAGTATATCAAGTTGATTATCAATCTATCATATATGTTGTTTATGTTCTTGCATGCTCTCCGTTGCTAGTAGAGGCTCTGGCCAAGTTGATACTTGTAACTCCAAGAGGGAGTATTTATGCTCGATAGTGGGTTCATGCCTCCATTGAATCTGGGACAAGTGACGTAAAGTTCTAAGGTTGTGGATGTGCTCGTTGCCACTAGGGATAAAACATCAATGCTTTGTCTAAGGATATTTGTGTTGATTACATTACGCACCATACTTAATGCAATTGTCTCGTTGTTTGCAACTTAATACCGGAAGGGGTTCGGATGATAACTCGAAGGTGGACTTTTTAGGCATAGATGCATGTCTGGATAGCGGTCTATGTACTTTGTCGTAATGCCCCGATTAAATCTCATAGTACTCATCATGATATATGTATGTGCATTGTTATGCCTTCTTTATTTGTCAATTGCCCAACCGTAATTTGTTCACCCAACATGCTATTTCTTATGGGAGAGACACCACTAGTGAACCGTGGACCCCGGTCCAATTCTTTACATCTGAAATACAACCGCAATTGTTCTTTATCGTTCTTCGCAAACAATCATCATCCACACTATACATCTAATCCTTTGTTTACAAGCAAGTCCGGTGAGATTGATAACCTCACCGTTACGTTGGGGCAAAGTACTTTGATTGTGTTGTGCAGAGTTCCACGTTGGCGCAGGAATCCTCGGTGTTGCGGCGCACTACACTCCGCCACCAACAACCTTCACGTGTTCCTTGACTCCTACTGGTTCGATAACCTTGGTTTCTTACTGAGGGAAAACTTGCTGTTGTGCGCATCACACCTTCCTCTTGGGGTTCCCAACGGACGTGTGTATTACACGCCATTAGCGGGGCAGGTGCTGAATCACACAGGGCACGTGAATTTGGAATATGAAAAGAAAAACAAACCCTCTACAGCTGCCAGCCTCCGCCCGCGTCTATTATTTCTTATCTGTTGACCGGAGCTGCCTGGCACGGGGTTAGGGTGAGGGTGAAACGGGGACCCCAAATAGAGAGGGAGGGAGGGTGGGCGGTTAGCGGCAGTGGTGGCGATGGGGGCAGGGGCTGTGGTTGCGGAGGAAGGGTGGGCCGTGGTGGACGCCACGGGGGCAGCTGTCGAAGGGGGGTAAGTGGAGCTGGTTGCGAGGAAGCGGAAGCAAACTAGCGCATTATTCGCGTCATTGTTTCAAAAAGATCTGATCTGACGCGTCCGAGTACCAAACACCAGTTTTTTTTTCTTGAGTGAACGACTTGACTATGGAGGTATGACACTCGGAATAGTTTAGGTACATGTGATGCACTTCACTCGTTTACAAATTTGTAGAAGTTATATTTACAAGTATGATTCGAAGATAACCGAGCCATCATCCATGGATCCACCTCGAAAGAAGAGGGAAAGGCTTCTTTCTTTATAAGGGCTGGTCTGTGTGGCCTAATTAGGCTGAAACCTAAAAAAAAAACCGTAGTCTCGTACTTGGACGCATCAGGTCAGATATTCTTAAAACAATGACGTGAATAATGCGCTAGTTTGCGTCGTCTTCCTCGCAACTACCTCCACCTAATAACCACCCCCCCCCCCGCCCGCCTCTCGACAGCTGCCCCCGTGGCGTCCAGTATGGCCCACCCCTCCTCCGCAACCACAGCATGTGCCACCATCGCCACCGTAGCCGCTAACCGCCCACCCTCCCTCCCTCTGTATTCGGGGTCCCCATTTCACCCTCGCCCTAACCCCCCGCTGAGCAGCTCCGGTCACCGGATAAGAAATACTCGACGCGGGCGGAGGCTGGCATTGCTATCACTAGAGGGTTTGTTTTTCTTCTTCTGATTCCAGATTCACATGCCCCGTGTGATTCAGAGGCCCCGATCACCTCCCCCACCCGTGTCTCCTACAAGGGCTCTCACTCACGATCCTTCCACCAAAGGTAGGGAGTTTGCCTAGCCTGCTTGGAACGTTGTTTTTTAATCAGATTTTCTTCTAGTAGTATTCCATTTATGAGCGGTTGCGGATTGGAATTTTACTAATATATTCCATTGTTTGTTCGGTCTTAGTTGACCCCATATCTATTTGTAAGATGTACTTGCATCTGGTCAACTGACAATGCTTATATCAGCATGTTTATTCTCAAGCTTGTGAGGGTTCAACTGACCCCATGCCCTACGCATACCTGGTAGAATGATATTGATTATAGTTAAAGTATTATTTGCTACGAGTATTTGATTTTTTGTTCAGGCAGTAATTAGTAGGATGAGTCAATAAACTTCCTATATCCGTTGTTTAGCTTAACCTTTGATTTGTTGCAACTTTGCAAAGGAGGACATGCGTATCCATCACAAGAGACAGAAAGAAACAAAGATAGAAAAAAATGAGAGATGGGCTTACTTGATAAAGAATGGAAAAAATAATAAGTGACAGAAATAAAAAGTAGACAAGACTGACAAAAAATGAAGGAGGACAAGCGAATGAATGAAGACACGAAGAAAGACTAAAAAAATACTAACACAATGCACAAAGTAGTGAAGAATTAAGGACTACTGAAAAGAGAGAAAGTCAGAATGACATGATGAAGGACTGAATAACTGAACTACTAATGAATGCTAATAGACTAAAGACAGATACATATCGAAAATAAGATAGTTAACTGAGACTCACTGAATTAATGGAGAATGAGGAAATGAAGGAAAACACTGAATGTGAAATGTATTCCTAGCAACACAAGTTGAATCACTGACATAATACATAAAAATTATACACTAAAAAAGCATGAAGCTCTACTTGGTAGAATGATTTTGAAGTAACTGCAAGGGTAGAGAAGTTTTAAGAGATTTTTCTCATTAACCTAGAGGGATGGTGGTTATCTCCAATTCAGGTCAGCATCCAAGCCGATGGTCTTTTTGTGGTCTTCTTTTCTATCTCCCATAGTCACATTTATGCTTTTTTCCCGCTCTCCTCTATTTCTTTTTTTTTTGCAACAAGATGCTTTTTGCCCCAGGTGTTTCTTCCAGTCAGGAAGATCTTCACTTGCGACACAGGGGATGCGTGTGTCTATCTTAGTGTTTTTACCAACTGAGCCAGACAGAATTTGAGAGCCCACAGGCTCATTTGCCGAATCACTTTAAAGCCCAGAGACTACGACAACAGGGAGGCCCTTTTTTGTTGGATGGACTGAGCACTCGGTACAAATTAGCGTTATTGGATTTAGTGGGTACAGCTAAAGACAGATACATATCGAAAATAAGATAGTTAACTGAGACTCTGAATTAATGGAGAATGAGGAAATGAAGGAAAATAGTGACTGGGGAATGTATTCCTAGCAACACAAGTTGATGCACAAAAATTATACACTAAAAAGACAAATCAAAGTTCACTGGACAAGATGGAGACATGACATTAACTGAGAAATGAATAAAGGATGACAACAAAATTATACACTAAAGACTCAACAAAAAGGGTAAGTTACGGAAGACTGAGAGAATTTGTCTGAAAAACAATGATGAAGAGGACATTAAATGAGAAATGATGACATCTGGAAGAATGAAGAAAGAGACAAATGAATTAATAAAACAAACAAATGCAGAGATAGAAGGTAACAATGGCGACAGAAACAGAGAAAAGAAGTAGGAAAGACAAGTAAAATTGGGGCTAAAGAAAATCAATGATGCCATCACTAACTGAAACTTAAGACTAAAGACTAAGAATGACTGCATCCACTCTAAGAATGACAAAACTGAAAACCAAAATATTAATTAACCATAAGAGACAATCATGCTTTGCGAATGAACATGGGGTGCACCTGACGGATGAGCCAGACAAGCTTGTCTGGGCGGTGGACGACCAATGGCCAGTACTCCTCTAAGACCTGCTACTATGCCCTTTTCCAAGGGTCGTTAGGCTCGGGGTCTTGGAAGTTGAACTGAAGATCTTGGGTGCTGCCCGGGTGAGATTCTTCATCTGGTTAGCTTGCCAAGACAGATGTTGGACGGATGAGAAACTCGCATGCCGCCAGTTGCCTCATCGGCCGCGATGCGTGTTCTGTGACCAGTCGGAGGAGACTATGTCACACATTCTTACAGGGTGCCCGTTTTCGCGGGTTATCTGGCATGAGATCCTATCCTGGATTCGATCTACTGCCGGACCTCCCGTTGTTGAAGGGGACTTCGTGGAGTGGTGGACGATGGTGGTGCGATCCAACCCACGTCATATGCGCAAAGGAACCTCGTCGTTGATTATGCTCACGGCATGGTGGGTGTGGAAGCATAGGAACGCGATCATCTTCAACAACAAGCTGCCTTCAGTGGTCTCCCTAGTCGACACGATCAAATCCGAGGCAAGACCATGGGCGGACGCGGGAGCACGAGGGCTACGCCAACTTCTCCCTTAGACTAGGTTTCTTGGGTTGAGTTGTATGGCGTGGGTGTTGGTCCATTCTTCGGACTTGTAAATACAACTTATTTTTTCTATCAATGCATCGAAACACAGAGCTTTTTGCGCTTTCGCGAAAAAAATGAACAGGCAAAAAACTACTAATAGCCATATAAAAATTTCTTACTTCTAGAACATTTTTAGTTCACTAGATGTACATAGCTTTGTCATCATACTAATAGAAAAATATTACGGAGTATATTCAATTATAGCTGATGTACTGTATGGATACTTACTAACTAGGTTGTGGTTCGTTAATGGAAAAAACTATTAAGAATATGAAAGTCCATACACTAGTTCAAAATCGGGCATAAATCTAGCTGACACTACATCAGCTAAAAGATGAACCGGATGATTTTCAGAAAACCTAGTCAACTCAACAAATGAATGATACTTTGATTTGGCTCTAAAAATAAAACTCAAAGTATCATCGAAGGATACTTTGATTTGGTTCTAAAAATTATACTTTGAGTTTTATTTTTAGAACCAAATCAAAGTATCATCGTAGGATAAGCAAGCCTTATTTTCTTAGACATTACCAACTGAGCGCTCAACTAAACTATAGATTAACTAATGTAGGGCCCAACTAAACTATGGATTAACTAATGTAGGGCCCAACTAAAGAAGTTGAAAATGAATTCAATAAGGAAATGACGCATTTGAAAAATTAGCACTAAGCATCCAGGTAGATGGCTAAGTACCATCATTAAATCAACAAAGATCCTTTGGAGCAACCCTCTTGTTAAATAATTCACCAATCTGTCGCAGGGTCTTCTTTTTGGTCCGGTGAGTGGCACAAATAGGTTGAATTGTTCCTCAACAAAAATCATCTTCAACATAAATGAGAAAGTTGTCATTCATATCACTAAACTCAGCTAAGAAAGAGAATAATGAAATAATAACTTCGGCATACAAGAGATGGACGATGGAAACTGAACGTCAAACTACAGCACGTATCATGCATGATGTGTAAAAAAACATGAAGCAACTCCTCATATATGAATGGACATCAAGTATTAGAAGCATCCATATGAACCAACACTTACTAAATCATGACAGGATAACATGGCAGAGGAGAATGTGTGCAGTACAAATATCAGAAAACATTACAACTTTACAAGGAGGGGGGCGGAGTAGCACAGCACAATAAATCCCCGAACCAAATCCAGCAAGTGGGACCTAAGATTTACTCTACAGAAGAAGAAGAAAAGAAAATCGGACTAATGGGTGAGGAAGCTCACCTTGAGTCTTAGAGCATCCCCACTCGTTGGCGCTCCTCACGACCAAATCCGGCGAAATTTTCATTCGGATTGGACGAAAATTTGGCCTGGGGGTAGTATATTTCCAGTCGTGTGCTTCCCAAACGGCGTTTCTCGGGGAAATAGAGGATGGCCCGGGGAGTCCGGACGAAAGAGGAGACACGTGGGCGTGGGCGGTTGGTTTTGCTCCATCCGAAGTCCCCGAGCGCTCCCCGGGGGGGCGGGGATGGCGTGGGATCGCCGGATGAATTTAGACCCAAATCCGGACAAAAACGAGAACCTGGGGGCGCGACTGGGCCTTTTTCGCCGTCCGGATGTAAAAACGACTCGTGGGGGGCTTCTGGGGGAGACGAGTGGAGATGCTCTTAGAAACGCGGGCCTGCTGTCGTCCTTGTTGCGGCCGGTGTCGCCTGGAGCTCTCCTGGCTGCTACATGCTGGCGGAGAGGGGGGAGCGGATGGAGACGAGCAGGATACTGGGGCAAGACGCCTGGGTCTTGGTTCGCCGATACATTCGTTCTCCGCCGGCGTCGCCTGGGCGGAGTGGCCACGCGACCGACGACGGCCCCTTCCTCGCGCCCCTCACCGGAGAGGAACACACAGAGGAAAAGATTTTTTTAAAAAAATAGGACGCTGAAACGAAAAAACCTGTTCGGATCCCACAAAAGAAAAAAGATAGGCTAAGATCGCTGCCGCATAAATCTTATAGAAAAGTGACCACAAAAGTGATTGTTGGTGAAATACAAAACAACCAGGTGTAAAATAGCAGAAATTTATATCTTACTATTTTATATTGGAGTTGGTCGTAGATCGTACAATGCGTTTGATAAATGAGATTAGGACGATCTGAGCCTTACAATCTACATCTGACGGACATCTTAATTTTTACATAGCTTAATTACTATTCCCTGCCATCGATAAGTGAAAGATACCGTCTGAGAACGGCCAAGGAAAATAGAAACGAGGGCCCCGACCTTCTCCCATGGAACCCTAGCAAGCTAACACAGGGTCTCGCAGTCGCTGCCCCTGCCCTCACGTCTCACCCCTCGCCCAGTCATGCTCTCGCCGCCACTAACAACCCAAGTTGGACCATCCTTCTTCGGGAGCGCTTTCAGCTTGACGCTTCCAGCCTCATCCCTTGACGCCGGCACTGCCCGCCCTGCAGTTTACCGCCGCCCCCATCCTGGAATCCACCGGCGCCGATGTCCCCTCTGAAATCCATGACGCTCTGCCATAGCCCTTGATCTGGATTGCGCCTACTCCCGTACCTCAGCTAGATGTGGTCTGATTTGGGCGTGGGGAGCGCCAACGAGTGGGGATGCTCTAAGACTCAAGTAATTCATCACTATTAATTTGCATCAACGAGTGCGCCCTGCTATTTATAGTGCCCGATTTTGAACTAGTTGATGCAAATTAATAGTGATGAATTACTTGAGTCTTAGAGCATCCCCACTCGTTGGCGCTCCCCACGCCCAAATCCGGCGAAATTTTCATGACTATAGTGATGCAAATTAAATTGCCAGCTATTTCAAGTAATTCATCATGTTTTTATTTATCTTCCAAATTAAATTTTGGCATGAGAAAATTAGTCAGTAAAGCTCTCACGAACTTGATGGCACATTTACTTTCTTGCACTTAATAAATTTGATCATTGTGCATATCTTATGAAGTTTATATGTTTCCAAATTGCGAGTTGGAAGTTAGTAGAACCATGCTTTCATGGGGAACACTTTTGACGTTGCACTTATATCTAATTGATGTCATGTTCTTTTGTTTATGGATGTCTAGCGGTGCGAAATAAAATGGAAACTTATAAGTCCATGGAGTTTGTATATGAGTTAGGGAAACGCCTGGGCCGCTAATCTAAGTCATGCATCATTCATGGTGGAAATTTACAGCTAAGCCATAATGAGCATTCTATGAAGCATTTTCAATAAAAAGCTATACCCATAGTAAATATAAATTTGATGAGATGCTCACTCGTCTCGTTTGTCTTGTCATTTTGGCATGGGATTGCTCCTACAAGAGTACCTCCATATCATCGGGCAAGAGGTACCCCGTTGGCGGTTCTCAATGATACATGTATACTTACAATAACAAGAACTTATTTGGAACCTAAGTTGAGTAGCATGAGGTTTAGGTACTCGCATTCCAAGGGGCATGAGATTTTCAACTTGTGATTTGCAAGCATATAGCTTATTTTTGACTCACATTAACTTTAACCATTCAAGATGCTTATGATAGGGGCAATGAGATCTCAAAGCTAATAAGTATCATACTTTTTGGAAGGTTTATAAAACTTGTTTATCTTGCTTACTCTGCATCAATTAAGAGAGCATACTTGTCATTCTTAGTGCAATGTGCATAGTCCCAAAATTATTATTGATTGATTCATGATTGTGCTATTGTTTGCTCTCAAATTACTTGTATCTAGTCACCCTTTGAACTTTGAAGGTGCCCTTGCATTTATGTTTTGCTATTACATAAGGACATGTTGAGTACCACTTTGTTATGTTTAATCTAAGATCATAAAAACACAGCTTGCTTTCAATGCACTATTATTCATGTTCCTTTGTTTGAGTTACTCTTCATGTTATAACATAGTTGATAAGTTCTATTGAATTATATCTATCATGCCTATGTTAGAGTGCTTAGATCCCAGCTCACAATGCTTTACATGCTTGATCAAGATTGTGTTGGCTTCATGTCACCTCAAAAATTATTTTGTTATCACTTACCTACTTGAGGACGAGCAGGAGTTAAGCTTGGGATGCTTCATACATCTTAAACGTATCTATAATTTTTGATGATCCATGCTTGTTTTACACCAATTCATATATGATTTGCTTACACTTCGTTGCACTTTTACATGATTTCCGGCACTAACCTATTAACAAGATTCCACAATGCCAGATTCCTGTTTTCTGCTGTTTTTGTATTTCAGAAAAATTGTACAGGAAATATTATCGGAATTGGACAAAACAAAAGATGAAGTCAATATTTTACCGGAACGAAGACGAAGTCCAGAGGAGGGTCGAAGAGGTGCCACGGGGCGGCCAGACCCACCCTTGGCGCGGCCTGGCCTTGCGCCGAGGGGGGTGTGGGATCCCCAGGCACCCCACCGACCTAAATCCTCCGCCTATTTATATATCTTATCGGGAAAAATCCTGGATACCCGAGCCTCCATCCACGAAAAGTTCCATCGCGGCCACCATTGGAGAACCCATCTCGGGGGGTTCTGAAGCTCTTCCCGGCACCCTGTCGGAGGGGAAATCATCGCCGGAGGCATCTACATCGCTATGCCCGCCTCGGAAGTGATGTGTGGGTAGTTCATCTCTGGACTATGGGTCCATAGCAGTAGCTAGATGGTTGCCTTCTCCACTTTGTGCTTCATGTATAGATCTTGTGAGCTACCCTACATGATCAAGATCATCTTTATGTAATCCTATATGTTGTGTTTGCTGGGATCCGATGAATATTGTATACTATGTTGAGATTGATTATATATTCATTTCATATGTTATTTGTGATTTTGCATGCTCTTCATTGCTAGTAGGAACTCTGGCCAAGTGGACACTTGTGACTCCAAGAGTGGGTATTTATGCTCGATAGTAGGTTCATGCCTCTAGTTTTCTGGGAGAATGACAATAACTTCTAAGATTGTAGATGTGATGTTGCTACTAGGGAGAAAACAACAATGTTTTATACGAGGGTAATTCTATTGTTTACTTACACATATTGCTTAATGCGATAGTCTGTTGCTTCCAACTTAATACTAAAAGGGGTTCGGACGATAACCTGAAGGTGGATTATTAGTCATAGACGCAGTTGGATTACGGTCTATATATTATATTGTAATGCCCAATCAAATCTCATAGTAATCATCTTGTCATGTATGGTCAATATTCTGTCAATTGTCCAGCCGTAATTTGTTCACCCAACATGATATTTATCTTTATGGAGAGACACCTCTAGTGAACTGTGAACCCCGGTCCTGTTTCCTTTACTGCTAAATTCTACTGCAATTCATGTTCTGTTTACTTTCTGCAAACATCTCTTTCCACTCGATACTCTAATCCTTTGTGTTCAGCAAACCGGTGAGATTGACAACCTCACTGTAAGTTGGGGCAAAGTACTTTGGTTGTGTTGTGTGCAGGTTCC
Organism: Lolium rigidum; assembly: GCF_022539505.1. Lineage (NCBI taxonomy): Eukaryota > Viridiplantae > Streptophyta > Magnoliopsida > Poales > Poaceae > Lolium > Lolium rigidum. Next base: position 246,522,160 of record NC_061514.1, on the reverse strand, counting down.
ACGTTGTTGGTGACGCCGGTAGTGCGCTCTGCTACTAGTCAGCTAGCAACACCTTCAGAAGTCACGCATTTCTCCTACTGGTCGATTAAACCTTGGTTTCTTACTGAGAAAAACTTGCTACTGTGCTCATCATACCTTCCTCTTGGGGGTCTCCAACAGTGAAGTCGGCGTTACGATAAGCACCATCAAGCTCTTTTTTCGGCGCCGTTGCCGGGGAGAAAGAGTATTTCTGCTAGGGGAGTCTCTAATCTCCAATCTCTTTACTTTGTTATAATTTGCTTAGTTTACTTTATTTTGTTTTGTTTGCTTCATTATATCAAAAAAATAAAAAAATAGTTTACTTTTATAGTTATATTTATATCAAAAACACACAAAAATTAGTTACTATTATTGCTGTTATTTTTGTTGCTTAGTTTTAATTTTGCTAAAATGGGTTCTGCTGAAAATACTAAGTTGTGTGACTTTACTAGCACCAAAAACAATGATTTTATTTGTACACCTATTGCTCCACCTGCTCCCGAAGCAGCCTTCAATGAAATTAAACCTGCTTTATTAAATCTTGTTATGAAAGAGTAATTTTCTGGTGTTAGTACTGAAGATGTCGCTTCTCACCTTAATATTTTTGTTGAACTTTGTGAGATGCAAAAATATAAGGATGTATATGGTGACATTATAAAAGAGAAATTGTTTCCTTTCTCTTTTAGAGGTAGAGCTAAAAATTGGTTGCTATCTTTGCCTAGAAATAGTATTGATTCTTGGGTTAAATGCAAAGATGCTTTTATTGAAAAATATTATCCTCCTGCTAAGATTATATCTCTGAGAAGTGACATAAAGAAATTTAGACAATTTGATAATGAACATGTTGCTCAAGCTTGGAAAATAATGAAATCTTTGGTAAAGAATTGTCCCACTCATGGACTGATTATTTGGATGATCATCCAAACTCTCTATGCAAGACTAAATTTTTCTTCAAGAAAAATCTCTTGGATTCAGCTGCTGGAGGTACCTTTATGTCCATTACTTTGGGGGATGCAACTAAATTACTTGATGATATGATGATAAATTATTCTGAATGGCACACCGAGAGAGCTCCACAAGGTAAGAAGGTAAATTTTATCGAAGAATCCTCCTCTTTGAGTGATAAAATTGATACTATTATGTCTATACTTGTTAATGGTAAAGCACATGTTGATCCAAATAATATTCCGTTAGCTTCTTTGGTTGCTCAAGAAGAGCATGTTGATGTAAATTTCATTAAAAACAACAATTTCAACAACAATTCTTATAGAAATAATTTTGGTAGCAACAATTATAGGCCATATTCTTCCAATAATGGTAATGCTTATGGAAATTCTTATGGTAATTCCTACAGCAACAATAAAAGTGGGCTCTCTGATCTTGAAGTCATGCTAAAGTAATTTATTAGTAAACAAACTGTTTTCAATAAAACTGTTGAGGAAAAGCTTGGAAAAATTGATATTCTTGCTTCTGAAGTTGATAGTCTTGCTCATGATGTTGATTTTCTTAAATTAAAAGTGTTGCCTCATGATGTTAAAGAAAGTAAAACCTTGAATGCCATTCAAGTTAGAATTGATGAAAATGTTAGAATGTTGGCGGAAGTGTATGCTAGGTGGGAAAGAGAAGATGAAATTGCTAGAAATAATAATTTTACTAAAGTTTATACCATCACCATCACCAGTAGTAATGAATTTTCAAATTCTAGCCACCCTCCTACTATTAATAGTAAAGTAAATGGTATAGGAAAAGTCCCCGCGGTCTACAAAATTGCCTAGAACCACTGAAACTGCTACTGATAAGTGTGCTTAAATTTTTCGGAGTATGGGAGACAAGAGTCCTTTGATAAAAATTACTTTGATTTTGATGATTGCAATATCTCTGAAGTAATTAAGTTCTTACAAAATATTGCTAGAAGTTCTAATGCTAGTGCTATAAATATGGCTTTTACAAAGCACATTACAAATGCTCTTATGCAAATTAGAGAGGAGAAATTAAAATGCGAAGCCTCTATTCCTAAAAAGATAGAAGATGGCTGGGAACCTATCATTAAGATTAAAATAGATGGTTTTGATTGCAATGCTTTATGTTATCTTGGTGCAAGTATTTCTGTTATGCCTAGAAAAATCTATGATATGCTTGAATTGCGGTCGTTGAAAAAATGTTATTTGGATGTTCATCTTGTTGATATTGCTGCAAAGAAACCTTTCGGGAAAGTTGATAATATTCTTATTACGGTTAATAATAACCTAGTCCCCGTTGATTTTGTTGTGTTGGATATTGAATGCAATGCTTCTTATCCAATTATTTTGGGAAGACCTTTCTTAGAACAGTTGATGCTGCTATTGATATGAGAGATGAGATTATTAAATATCAATTCCCACTCAAGAAAGGTATGGAACACTTCCTAGAAAAAGAAATAAATAATCTTATGAATCTATTATTAGAAAAAATCATGTTGTTGATGCTTCTTCACTTGATAATACTTGATGCTTGCATTTATACTACGCCTAGTTGAAAGGCTTTAAAGAAAAGCGTTTATGAGAGACAACCCATGTTTTATTTACGGTATTTTTTCTTTTTGTTGAGTCTCGGAAGTTATTACCACTGTAATAACCTCTCCTTGACATTTTATTTTGTTTTTGTGCCAAGAATAGTCTCTAATAGGAAGAAAGTAAGATTTGGCGAAGTTGCTGTCCTGAAAACAAATTATGTGTTGTAACCATAAGAATTCATAAAAATAGCCAGAGCAGAATTTTGAGCTATCATTGTTTATGCTTATGCCCTAGGTTATTATTTAACTTTCGTTCGTTGACCACTTTTTGAGATAAGCAACAGAGGATTTTCAAAAAAATCGATCTTTACCCGATGTTTTGTTTCCATAGATTTCTGCACTATTCGCATTTGCCTCTTAAATCTATTTCTTTTTGAGTTCTTTTGATCACGGAGCTTTTTGAAAGGTTGCTACAGTAGCTTATGCTTTAATAGATGTTTGATATATGTTAGTACTGAACCAAAGTGATTTTTTTAATTTTGATTGTACTAATGTTGCTAATGAAGAATTGTGTGAAGGAAGTTTTCAAGTGTAGGGAGAGAAGAATGATGTGATGAGAGGAAGAATGGACAAAATCTCAAGCTTGGGGATGCCCCTGCACCCCAAGAAATATCCAAGAGGTACAAGCGTCAAAGCTTGGGGATGCCCAAGGCATTCCCTCTTCATCAACAAAGCAACAGGTCATCTCTCTATGCGCTATATTTGTATTTCTTCATACGCTATGCGTTGTTCTTGGAGCGTCTTTATTTTTGTTTTGTTTTGTTTGTTGTAGCATATATTGGATCCAGGCACATTTGTTTTGTAGAAAGACCCGCTCCTTTTGCATAGAACGCTCTAGTTTTCGTTGTTATTGTTCTGCTAGTGTTCTAGTTTTCTGGTACTACGTTTCGCTCTTGTTCTTTCACTTGAATTTTGTTCAGAGCTCGTTAGTATTCTTTATTTATGTATGATTAGATCTATGGTCCATAATGTATTTCATCTATGAGAGTTATTTCAAATAAGTTGATTGGTGTTGCATACGAGTAAAATATTTCATGACTATAGTGATGCAAAAGGAAGCTTGTCTAGATTGTGGCATAGAGTTTGGCATCTCATGTTGGATGTTATTCTTGTCATATGTTTAGTATTTATTTTTGTAGCATGACTTGTTTCAAATGTCTGAGAGTGCATAATGTGTCATTGAAAGAATCATGTGTTGTTTCTATCATAAAAGTATAATATTGTGGTATTCTCCTTTGATGCTTTATTGGGTTGACTTGACGCATGATTATACCATGTTATGACTATAACCAGTCAACTAAAGCCTCTATGATCATTCATTTTTTGACTTGTAATATCACTTTATGCTTTGATTGATAATGTTTTGTCGCTATGCATGATTATGGCCATTATTGCTCTCTTAGTTGGTCGCTCCCAGTCGTTTGCTAGCCTTCGCATGTGCTGAGTATGATCTCTACTCGTGCATCCAAACAAACCAAAGTTTGCCAATTGTATCCACCATATCTACCTAGTAGCATTATTGCTATTTCAAGTAATTCATCATGTTTTTATTTATCTTCCAAATTAAATTTTGGCATGAGAAAATTAGTCAGTAAAGCTCTCACGAACTTGATGGCACATTTACTTTCTTGCACTTAATAAATTTGATCATTGTGCATATCTTATGAAGTTTATATGTTTCCAAATTGCGAGTTGGAAGTTAGTAGAACCATGCTTTCATGGGGAACACTTTTGACGTTGCACTTATATCTAATTGATGTCATGTTCTTTTGTTTATGGATGTCTAGCGGTGCGAAATAAAATGGAAACTTATAAGTCCATGGAGTTTGTATATGAGTTAGGGAAACGCTCGGGCCGCTAATCTAAGTCATGCATCATTCATGGTGGAAATTTACAGCTAAGCCATAATGAGCATTCTATGAAGCATTTTCAATAAAAAGCTATACCCATAGTAAATATAAATTTGATGAGATGCTCACTGTCTGTTTGTCTTGTCATTTTGGCATGGGATTGCTCCTACAAGAGTACCTCCATATCATCGGGCAAGAGGTACCCCGTTGGCGGTTCTCAATGATACATGTATACTTACAATAACAAGAACTTATTTGGAACCTAAGTTGAGTAGCATGAGGTTTAGGTACTCGCATTCCAAGGGGCATGAGATTTTCAACTTGTGATTTGCAAGCATATAGCTTATTTTTGACTCACATTAACTTTAACCATTCAAGATGCTTATGATAGGGGCAATGAGATCTCAAAGCTAATAAGTATCATACTTTTTGGAAGGTTTATAAAACTTGTTTATCTTGCTTACTTTGCATCAATTAAGAGAGCATACTTGTCATTCTTAGTGCAATGTGCATAGTCCCAAAATTATTATTGATTGATTCATGATTGTGCTATTGTTTGCTCTCAAATTACTTGTATCTAGTCACCCTTTGAACTTTGAAGGTGCCCTTGCATTTATGTTTTGCTATTACATAAGGACATGTTGAGTACCACTTTGTTATGTTTAATCTAAGATCATAAAAACACAGTTGCTTTCAATGCACTATTATTCATGTTCCTTTGTTTGAGTTACTCTTCATGTTATAACATAGTTGATAAGTTCTATTGAATTATATCTATCATGCCTATGTTAGAGTGCTTAGATCCCAGCTCACAATGCTTTACATGCTTGATCAAGATTGTGTTGGCTTCATGTCACCTCAAAAATTATTTTGTTATCACTTACCTACTTGAGGACGAGCAGGAGTTAAGCTTGGGATGCTTCATACATCTTAAACGTATCTATAATTTTTAATGCTCCATGCTTGTTTTACACCAATTCATATATGATTTGCTTACACTTCGTTGCACTTTTACATGATTTCCGGCACTAACCTATTAACAAGATGCCACAGTGTCAGTTCCCCGTTTTCTGTTGTTTTTTCTATTTCAGAAAAGTTGTACAGGAAATATTCTCAGAATTGGACGAAACAAAAGCCAAAGTCAATATTTTACCGGAACAAAGACGAAGTCCAGAGGGGCCCGAAGAGGTGCCACAGGATGGCCAGACCCACCCTTGGCGCGGCCTGGCCTTGGCCCGCGCCGAGGGGTGTGTGGGCCCCCCATGCACCCCACCGACCTAAATCTTCCGCCTATTTATACATCTTCCCAGGAAAATCCTGGATACCCGAGCCTCCATCCACGAAAAGTTCCGTCACGGCCGCCATCGCAGAACCCACCTCGGGGGGTTCTGAAGCTCTTCCCGGCACCCTGTCGGAGGGGGAAATTATCGCCGTTGGCATCTACATCGCCATGCCCGCCTCCGAAGTGATGTGTGAGTAGTTCATCCCTGGACTATGGGTCCATAACAGTAGCTAGATGGTTGTCTTCTCCACTTTGTGCTTCATGTATAGATCTTGTGAGCTGCCCTACATGATCAAGATCATCTTTATGTAATCCTATATATTGCATTTGCTGTGATCCGATGAATATTGTATACTGTGTTGAGATTGCTTATATATTCATGTCATATGTTATTTGTGATCTTGCATGCTCTCCGTTGCTAGTAGAAACTCTGGCCAAGTCTACAATACGTAGGTATTGGCGAGGTGATCCCTCGTCACTCATGCTAGGCTGAGTGATGACAAACATGTGTCTGATGGAGGAAACATGACTGCACATTGCATTTCTTGTGTTGTTAACTGGTCATGGTGTTTGATGTCAAAATGTTTATTTCTTTGAATATTTTTTATATGTGCTTAGTATACTTCAATGGTGTGGTATAGTGTAGGGTTGAGCTCGCAGAGGAGGCCATATGATATTAGATCAGCCCCCTCTGAATCAAGAGAACCGTGACTTGCAGGAGCATGCGAGGCCGTCTATGCCACCGCCGTTGCCTTCCACTACCTGTGATGTTGCCACCTCCCGGTATGCCGCAGATCCCTACCACCTCTCGTGATGCCACATATCCCTACCGTCATAGCTCTAGATATAGCATGCCACACATGTCTCAGATCCCTACCGTCGTAGCTCTAGATATAGCCTGCCACACGACAACGTCCTTCACATGAAAGCCGTTGTTCCCGGTGAACGTTGTCATCTCCAGTGCAACGGTTCCCTTAGGTTTGCACATGCAGTTTTTGGTTTGCTTCGGTGCTTCGATATGGTTCAGTTTCTACAAATTTTAGCTGTCATGTGTCATGCAACATTTGTAATCCCAAGTGTGTATTTAAATTGGTTGAACCATGTAAGTAAGGCTAGACAATTACCTGGTTCTTATATGTGCAAATCTGCTTGCATGTTTATTTTCACTGGATTCTCTAAAGATTGCTTTCAATTATATTGCCCCTTCTTAGTTTATAAAATCTCCTTTTATTATCACGCTTGGATACACACTTAAATTTCCTTGTTTCCCGCAGGTTTGGAGTTGGGGACGAGCGCCCCAACGGCTTTAGAGGGACGCATTATCGTGGCATATATGGTGGCACCCTGACTTGACGTTGGCAGAGGTGATAACGGCGGAGAAAGATCAACTGGCGAGTATATGGCTAGATGATGGAGAGGGAAAGATCAATTGGCGAGTATACGGCTAAGTGTTAATCCATCCACCTCATTTGTCAAAAGATTCAAAATCAAGGGAATCTAAAGGGGGGCAATGATACGTCCAAAACGTATCTACTTTCCCGAACACTTTTGCTATTGTTTTGCCTCTAATTTGTGTATTTTGGATACGACTAACATGGATTAACGCTGTTTTCAGCAGAATTGCCCTGGTGTCTTATTTTTGTGCAGAAAGTCAACTTTCAGGAAAATCCCCAGAAATAATTGCAATGGGCCTATTTTCACAGAAGACTTACGGAGCCAGAAGACGAGACGGAGGGGGGCTGATACGTCTCAAACGTATCTATAATTTCTTATGTTCCATGCTAGTTTGATGACAATGCTCACATGTTTTATATACACTTTACATCATTTTGATGCATTTTCCGGCACTAACCTATTAACAAGATGCCGAAGCGCCGGTTCTCGTTTTCTGCTGTTTTTGGTTTCGAAATCTTACACAGGAAATATTCTCGGAATTGGACGAAACAAAAGCCCACGGTCTTATTTTCCACGGAGCCTTCCGAAGTCCGAAGAGGAGACGAAGAGGGGACGCGAGGCGGCCACACCCTAGGGGCGCGGCCCCACCCCCGGCCGCGCCGCCCTATGGGGTGGGCCCCTCGGCCGCCCCGACTCTGCCCCTTCGCCTATTTATTCTCTCTGTCGCGAAAACCCTAGTACCGAGAGCCACGATACGAGAAAACATACTGTGACGCCGTCACCGCCAATCCCATCTCGGGGGATTCAGGAGATCGCCTCCGACACCCTGCTGGAGAGGGGAATCATCACCGGAGGGCTCTACATCACCATGCCCGCCTCCGGATTGATGCGTGAGTAGTTCATCCTTGGACTATGGGTCCATAGCAGTAGCTAGATGGTTGTCTTCTCCTCTTGTGCTATCATGTTTAGATCTTGTGAGCTGCCTAACATGATCAAGATCGTCTATTTGTAATGCTACATGTTGTGTTTGTTGGGATCCGATGAATATGGAATACTATGTCAAGTTGATTATTGATCTATCATATATGTGTTGTTTATGATCTTGCATGCTCTCCGTTGCTAGTAGAGGCTCTGGCCAAGTTGATACTTGTAACTCCAAGTGGGGGTATTTATGCTCGATAGTGGGTTCATGCCTCCATTGAATGCAGGACGATGACGATGAAAGTTCTAAGGTTGTGGATGTGCTGTTGCAACTAGGGATAAAACATCAATGTTTTGTCTAAGGATATTTGTGTTGATTACATTACGCACCATACTTAATGCAATTGTCTATTGTTTGCAACTTAATACTGGAAGGGGTGCGGATGCTAACCCGAAGGTGGACTTTTTAGGCATAGATGCATGCTCGATAGCGGTCTATGTTATTTGTCGTAATGCCCTAGGTAAATCTCATATTAGTCATCATGATATGTATGTGCATTGTTATGCCCTCTCTATTTGTCAATTGCCCAACTGTAATTTGTTCACCCAACATGCTATTTATCTTATTGGAGAGACACCACTAGTGAACTGTGCACCCCGGTCCATTCTTTTACATCTGAAATACAATCTACTGCAATCTATGTTCTCTATTGTTCTTCGCAAACAAACATCATTCTCCACACCATATGTTTAATCCTTTGTTTATAGCAAGCCGGTGAGATTGACAACCTCACTGTTAAGTTGGGGCAAAGTATTTTGATTGTGTTGTGCAGGTTCCACGTTGGCGCCGGAATCCCTGGTGTTGCGCCGCACTACACTCCTCCACCAACAACCTTCACGTGGCCTTCATCTCCTACTGGTTCGATAACCTTGGTTTCTTTCTGAAGGAAAACTTGCTGCTGTGCGCATCACACCTTCCTCTTGGGGTTCCCAACGGACGTGTGCATCACGCGCCATCAAGACTGTTTTCTGGCGCCATTGCCGGGGAGATCAAGACACGCTGCAAGGGGAGTCTCTCACATCCAATCTCTTTACTTTGTTTATTGTCTTGCTTTACTTTATTTTATTTTATGTTTTGTTTGCTTTCTTTATATCAAAAACACACAAAAATTAGTTACTTGCATTTACTTTATTTTGTTATCATGTCTAGTCCTTAACTTGGTACTCTGTCACCCGAGGAATTGATCTTTACATTTAAACAAGGGAGTGAGGAGAGTTTTAAAGAGGCTTGGTCTAGAATTTTTGATTCTTATGGTAAAACTGAACCTAAAATGACTCTAAGTTTGCTTCTTAGTAATTTTTATTTTGGGCTTATTGTTTGCTATAGATATGCTTTGGATGCTTTAGTGGGAGGAGATTTCCTTCACTGCGATGGGGATCAAGCTTTTAATGCCATAAAGAAATTGGTTACATCATCTAGCTCCGCTAATAATTTTGATTCATCTCTTTCTAGCATTCATAATAGATTAAACACTCTTGAAACAAATATATCTTGTTTAAAAGAAGGGTACAACCAGATATGCCTTTACGGACTGTTCTGTTTTGACAGATTCTGCCTTTTATTTCGCATTGCCTGTTTTGCTATGTTTGATGGATTTCTTTGTTCCATTAACTTTCAGTAGCTTTGTGCAATGTCCAGAAGGGTTAAGAATGATTATGTCACCTCTGAATATGTGAATTTTTGATTATGCACTAACCCTCTAATGAGTTTGTTTTGAGTTTGGTGTGGAGGAAGTTTTCAAGGTCAAGAGAGGAGGATGATACAATATGATCAAGAAGAGTGAAAAGTCTAAGCTTGGGGATGCCCCCGTGGTTCATCCCTGCATATTTTAAGAAGACTCAAGTATCTAAGCTTGGGGATGCCTGATGTCTACGGGAGCTTCTATTCTTGTAGACAGTGTTGGGCCTCCAAGAGCAGAGGTTTGTAGAACAGCAGCAAGTTTCCCTTAAGTGGATTACCCAAGGTTTATCGAACTCAGGGAGGAAGAGGTCAAAGATATCCCTCTCATGCAACCACTGCAACCACAAAGCAAGAAGTCTCTTGTGTCCCCAACACACCTAATAGGTGCACTAGTTCGGCGAAGAGATAGTGAAATACGAGTGATATGAATAAGTAGTAGCAACGGCACCAGAAAAGTGCTTTGCCCGAGGACGATGAAACAAGCGAGTAGTAACGCAGCAGTAGTAACGCAGTAAAACAGTAAACAAGCAGCGATAGCGGTATTTAGGAACAAGGCCTAGGGATTACACTTTCACTAGTGGACACTCTCAACATTGATCACATAACGAGAATAGATAAATGCATACTCTACACTCTTGTTGGATGATGAACACATTGCGTAGGATTACACGAACCCTCAATGCCGGAGTTAACAAGCTCCACAATAATGCTCATATTTTAGTAACCTTTAGTGTAAGATAGATCAAAAGACTAAACCAAGTACTAGCATAGCATGCACACTGTCACCTTCATGCATATGTAGGAGGAATAGATCACATCAATATTATCATAGCAATAGTTAACTTCGCAATCTACAAGAGATCATGATCATAGCATAAACCAAGTACTAACACGGTGCACACACTGTCACCTTTACACACGTGCAGGAGGAATAGAACTACTTTAATAACTTTGCTAGAGTAGCACATAGATAAATTGTGATACAAACATATTGCAATCATAAAGAGATATAAATAAGCACCTCACTATGCCATTCATCAGTGAATAAGTATTCTGTGAAATATAGCCTAAGAGACCCACACGGTGCACACACTGTCACCTTTACACACGTGGGACAAGGAGTCTCCGGAGATCACATAAGTAAAACTCACTTGACTAGCATAATGACATCTAGATTACAAGCATCATCATATGAATCTCAATCATGTAAGGCAGCTCATGAGATTATTGTATTGAAGCACATAGGAGAGAGATGAACCACATAGCTACCGGTACAGCCCCGAGCCTCGATGGAGAACTACTCCCTCCTCATGGGAGCAGCAGCGGTGATGAAGATGGCGGTGGAGATGGCAGCGGTGTCGATGGAGAAGCCTTCCGGGGCACTTCCCCGCTCCGGCAGGGTGCCGGAACAGAGACTCCTGTCCCCCAGATCTTGGCTTCGCGATGGCGGCGGCTCTGGAAGGTTTTCCGTATCGTGGTTTTTCGCATCAGGGTTTTCTCGACGGAGGCTTTATATAGGCGAAGAGGCGGCGCAGGAGGGTCGAAGGGGTGGCCACACCATAGGCTGGCGCGGCCAGGGCCCAGGCCGCGCCACCCTATCATCTGGGGCCCACAGGGCCCCCTCTCGCGGCTCTCGGGTGTTCTGGATGCTTCCGGTGAAAATAGGAACCTGGGTCTTGATTTCGTCCGATTCCGAGAATATTTCCTTACTAGGATTTCTGGAACCAAAAACAGCAGAAAACAGGAACTGGCCCTTCGGCATCTCGTCAATAGGTTAGTTCCGGAAAACGCATAAATATGACATATAATGTGCATAAAACATGTAGATATCATCAATAATGTGGCATGGAACATAAGAAATTATCGATACGTCGGAGACGTATCAGCATCCCCAAGCTTAGTTCTGCTCATCCCGAGCAGGTAAAACGATAACAAAGATAATTTCGAAGTGATATGCCATCATAACCTTGATCATACTATTTGTAAACATATGTAGTGAATGCAGCGATCAAAACAATGGTAATGACATGAGTAAACAAGTGAATCATAAAGCAAAGACTTTTCATGAATAGTACTTCAAGACAAGCATTAATAAGTCTTGCATAAGAGTTAACTCATAAAGCAATAAATCAAAGTAAAGGCATTGAAGCAACACAAAGGAAGATTAAGTTTCAGCGGTTGCTTTCAACTTGTAACATGTATATCTCATGGATAATTGTCAACATAGAGTAATATAACAAGTACAATATGCAAGTATGTAGGAATCAATGCACAGTTCACACAAGTGTTTGCTTCTTGAGGTGGAGAGAGATAGGTGAACTGACTCAACATAAAAAGTAAAAGAAAGGTCCTTCAAAGAGGAAAATCATCGATTGCTATATTTGTGCTAGAGCTTTGGTTTTTGAAAACATAAAGAGAGCATAAAAGTAAAGTTTTGAGAGGTGTTTGTTGTTGTCAACGAATGGTAGTGGGCACTCTAACTACCTCATCAACCAGACTTTCAAGAGCGGCTCCCATGAAGGACGTTATCTCTACCAGCAAGGTAGATCATCCCTCTTCTCTTTTGTTTACACGTGTACTTTAGTTTAGTTTTTCTTTATTTATGGATGACACTCCTCCCAACCTTTTGCTTACACAAGCCATGGCTAACCGAATCCTCAGGTGCCTTCCAACAATCACATACCATGAAGGAGTGTCTATTTGCAAAATTAAGTTGCTTACTGATGAATCAGAGCAAAACATGTGAAGAGAATTATTAATGCAAGTTAATTAATCGGGCTGGGAACCCCATTGCCGGCTCTTTTTGCAAAATTATTGGATAAGCGGATGTGCCACTAGTCCATTGTGAAAGTCCGTCGAAGTAAATGACAAGATCGAAAGATAAAACACCACATACTTCCTCATGAGCTATAAAACATTGACACAAATCAGAGGTGATAAATTTTGAATTATTTAAAGGTAGCACTCAAGCAATTTACTTTGGAATGGCGGAGAAATACCATGTAGTAGGTAGGTATGGTGGACACAAATGGCATAGTAGTTGGTTCAAGGATTTTGGATGCATGAGAAGTATTCCCTCTCGATACAAGGCTTAGGCTAGCAAGGTTATTTGAAACAAACACAAGGATGAACCGGTGCAGCAAAACTCACATAAAAGACATATTGTAAACATTATAAGACTCTACACCGTCTTCCTTGTTGTTCAAAACTCAATACTAGAAATTATCTAGACTTTAGAGAGACCAATTATGCAAACCAAATTTTAGCAAGCTCTATGTATTTCTTCATTAATAGGTGCAAAGTATATGATGCAAGAGCTTAAACATGAGCACAACAATTGCCAAGTATCAAGTTATTCAAGACATTTTACCAATTACTACATGTAGCATTTTCCAATTCCAACCATATAACAAATAACGAAGCAGTTTCAACCTTCGCCATGAAAATTATGAGCTAAGAACACATGTGTTCATATGAACCAGCGGAGCGTGTCTCTCTCCCACACAAGCATTTATTCAAACAAAAACAAAAACAAAAGCAAACAGACGCTCCAAGTAAAGTACATAAGATGTGGCCGAATAAAAATATAGTTTCAAGAGAAGGAACCTGATAATTTGTCGATGAAGAAGGGGATGCCTTGGGCATCCCCAAGCTTAGATGCTTGAGTCTTCTTGAAATATGCAGGGGTGAACCACCGGGGCATCCCCAAGCTTAGAGTTTTCACTCTCCTTGATCATAGTATATCATCCTCCTCTCTTGACCCTTGAAAACTTCCTCCACACCAAACTCGAAACAAACTCATTAGAGGGTTAGTGCATAATCAAAAACTCACATGTTCAGAGGTGACACAATCATTCTTAACACTTCTGGACATTGCTCAAAGCTACTGGAAGGTAATGGAACAAAGAAATCCACCCAACATAGCGAAAGAAGCAATGCGAAATAAAAGGCAGAATCTGTCAAAACGAACAGATCCATAAAGACGAATTTTAAAAGGGCACCAGACTTGCTCAAATGAAAATGCCCAAATTGAATGAAAGTTGCGTACATATCTGAGGATCACTCACGTAAATTGGCATAATTTTCTGAGTTACCTACATAGAATTAGACCCAGATTCGTGACAGCAAAGAAATCTGGAACTGCGCA
>NC_061514.1:246494603-246508155 GCF_022539505.1 Lolium rigidum | reverse complement strand
CTCCCAAACCCTAGCCGCCCCCCTCTCCTCCATAGCTCCCGCGTGCTTTAGCGAAGCTCCGCCGGAGTTCTCCACCGCCACCGACACCACGCCGTCGTGCTGTCGGATTCAAGAGGAGTGATACGTCTCCGACGTATCGATAATTTCTTATGTTCCATGCCATATTATTGATGATACCTACATGTTTTATGCACACTTTATGTCATATTCGTGCATTTTCTGGAACTAACCTATTAACAAGATGCCGAAGAGCCAGTTCCTGTTTTCTGCTGTTTTTGGTTCCAGAAATCCTAGTAAAGAAATATTCTCGGAATTGGACGAAATCAAGACCCAGGTCCCTATTTTTCCCGAGCCTTCCGAACACCCGAGAGCCGCGGAGGAAGCCTTGGGGGCCCCACACCACACCCTGGCGCGGCCAGAGGGGGGGCCACGCCGCCCTATGGTGTGGGCCCCCCAGGCCCCCTCCGAGGCTGCCCTTCCGCCTATTTAAAGCCTCCGTCGAGAAAACCCTGCGAAGAACCACGATACGGAAAACCTTCCAAAGCCGCCGCCATCGCGAAGCCAAGATCTGGGGGACAGGAGTCTCTGTTCCGGCACCCTGCCGGAGCGGGGAAGTGCCCCGGAAGGCTTCTCCATCGACACCGCTGCCATCTCCACCGCCATCTTCATCACCGCTGCTTGCTCCCATGAGGAGGGAGTAGTTCTCCATCGAGGCTCGGGGCTGTACCGAGTAGCTATGTGGTTCATCTCTCTCCTATGTACTTCAATACAATAATCTCATGAGCTGCCTTACATGATTGAGATTCATATGATGATGCTTGTAATCTAGATGTCACTATGCTAGTCAAGTGAGTTCTACTTATGTGATCTCCGGAGACTCCTTGTCCCACGTGTGTAAAGGTGACAGTGTGTGCACCGTGTGGGTCTCTTAGGCTATATTTCACAGAATACTTACTCAATGTTATGAAAGGCGTAGTGAAGTGCTTATTTATATCCCTTTATGATTGCAATGTGTTTTGTATCACAATTTATCTATGTGCTACTCTAGTGATGTTGTTAAAGTAGTTTATTCCTCCTGCACGGTGTAATGGTGACAGTGTGTGCATCCGTGTTAGTACTTGGCATATGCTATGATCATGATCTCTTATAGATTGTGGAGTTAATTATCATTATGATAGTATTGATGTGATCTATTCCTCCTACATAGCGTGAAGGTGACGAGTAGTGCATGCTTGTGTTAGTACTTGGTTTAGTCGTGTTGATCTTTCTTGCACTCTAAGGTTATTTAAATATGAACATTGAATTGTGGAGCTTGTTAACTCCGGCATTGAGGGTTCGTGTAATCCTACGCAATGTGTTCATCATCCAACAAAAGTGTAGAGTATGCATTTATCTATTCCGTTATGTGATCAATGTTGAGAGTGTCCACTAGTGAAAGTGTAATCCCTAGGCCTTGTTCCTAAATATCGCTATCGCTGCTTGTTTACTTGTTTCTACTGCGTTACTACTCGCTGCGTTACTCTTGTTTGTTTTTCGTCTCGGGCAAAGCACTTTTCCGAGTGCCGTTGCTACTACTTATTCATACCACCTGTATTTCACTATCTCTTCGCCGAACTAGTGCACCTATTAGGTGTGTTGGGGACACAAGAGACTTCTTGCTTTGTGGTTGCGGGGTTGCATGAGAGGGATATCTTTGACCTCTTCCTCCCCGAGTTCGATAAACCTTGGGTAATCCACTTAAGGGAAACTTGCTGCTGTTCTACAAACCTTTGCTCTTGGAGGCCCAACACTGTCTACAAGAATAGAAGCTCCCGTAGACATCAAGGAGCTACTACTTCCGCTGCCCGCTGGAATGGGAGGTGGACGTCGTCTTCATCAACAACCGAACGTGTGACCGAGTACGGAGGTGCTGCCCGTTCGTGGCGCCGGTGATCAAGATCTTCTACGCGCTTTTGCAAGCGGCAAGTGAACGTCTACCGCAGCAACAAGAGCCTCATCTTGTAGGCTTTGGAATCTCTTCAAGGGTGAGACTCGATAAACCCCTCGTTGCTACCGTCTTCTAGATTGCATCTTGGCTTGGATTGCGTGTTCGCGGTAGGAAATTTTTTGTTTTCTATGCAACGTTATCCTACAATCCCTCTCAAGCAACCCTGCAATTACGATACAAGAAGTCTCTTGTGTCCCCAACACACCTAATACACTTGTCAGATGTATAGGTGCACTAGTTCGGCGAAGAGATAGTGAAATACAAGTGATATGGATGTATATGAGCGGTAATAACAATCTGAATAAAATATGGCAGCGAGTAAACATGCAACAGAACAGTAAGTAAACGGAGATTCGATGTTCGGAAATAAGGCCTAGGGATCATACTTTCACTAGTGGACACTCTCAACATTGATCACATAACTGAAACTACTCTACACTCTCTTGTTGGATAACAAACACCATTCATTGTGTAGGGCTACAAGAGCTCCCTCAAGCCGGAGTTAACAAGCTCCACAAGATTCGGTGTTCATATTTAAGTAACCTTTAGAGTGCATGATAGACCATTGCAATTTAGACCGAGTACTAACATAGCATACACACTGTCAACAATAGCTATGAAAGGGGGAATAGATCGCATGAATACTATCATAGTAATAGTTAACTTCATAATCTACAAGAGATCACAATCATAGCTTATACCAAGTACTATATGATGCACACACTGTCAACATTACATCATGGAGGAGGAATAGACTACTTTAATAACATCACTAGAGTAGCACATAGATGATATTCAACTAGATCACAAAGAGAGAGATGAACCACATAGCTACGGTAGAGCCCTCAGCCTCGAGGGAGAATTACTCCCTCCTCATCATGGGAGACAGCAGCGGCGATGAAGATGGCGGTGGTGTCGATGGAGATGCCTTCCGGGGGCAATTCCCCGTCCTGGCGGCGTGCCGGAATAGAGACTTCTGTCCCCCGAATCTTGGCTTCGCGATGGCGGCGGCTCTGGAACTTTTCTCGTATCATGGCTTATTCGTGTAGGGTTTTCGCGACGGAGGCTTTATATAGGCGAAGAGGCGGAGTCGGAAGGGCCCTGGGGCAGCCAGACCATAGGGGGCGCCCCCCCTTGGTCGCGCCGCCTTGTGGGGTGGGGCCCCCTGGCTCCCCTCTGGCCCCTCTTCGGTGCTCTGGAAGCTTCCGGGAAAAATAAGATATTGGGCGTTGATTTCGTCCGATTCCGAGAATATTTCCTTTGTAGGATTTCTGAAACCAAAAACAAAAGAAAACAACAACTGGCTCTTCGGCATCTCGTTAATAGGTTAGTTCCGGAAAATGCATATAAATGATGTAAAGTGTGTATAAAACATATGTGTATCATCATAAAAGTAGCATGGAACATAAGAAATTATAGATACGTTGGAGACGTATCAGCATCCCCAAGCTTAGTTCCTACTCGCCCTCGAGTAGGTAAACGATAACAAAGATAATTTCTTAAGTGACATGCTATCATAATCTTGAATAATACTATTGTAAAGCATATGAGATGAATGAAGTGATTCAAAGCAATGGTAAAGACAATGACTAAACAACTGAATCATATAGCAAAGACTTTTCATGAATAGTACTTTCAAGACAAGCATCAATAAGACTTGCATAAGAGTTAACTCATAAAGCAATAAATTCTTAGTAGAAAGCTTTGAAGCAACACAAAGGAAGATATAAGTTTCAGCAGTTGCTTTCAACTTCAACATGTATATCTCATGGATAATTGTCAACACAAAGTAATATAACAAGTGCAATAGGTAAACATGTAAGAATCAATGCACACAGTTGACACAAGTGTTTGCTTCTAAGATAGAAAGAAGTAGGTAAACTGACTCAACAATAAAGTAGAAGAAAAGCCCTTCGCAGAGGGAAGCATGGATTACTATTTTTGTGCTAGAGCTTTTCATTTTGAAAACAAGAAACAATTTTGTCAACGGTAGTAATAAAGCATATGTGTTATGTATAAGATATCCTATAAGTTGCAAGTCTCATGCATAGTATACCAATAGTGCTCGCACCTTGTCCTAATTAGCTTGGATTTACATGGATTATCATTGCATAACATATGTTTCAACCAAGTGTCACAAAGGGGTACCTCTATGCCGCTCGTACAAAGGTCTAAGGAGAAAGATCGCATTTGATTTCTCGTTTTTGATTATTCTCAACTTAGACATCCATACCGGGACAACATAGAGAACAGATAATGGACTCCTCTTTAATGCATAAGCATTCAACAACAGATAAAATCTCATAAGAGATTGAGGATTAATTGTCTAAACTTAAACTTCCACCATGATTCATGGCTTTAGTTAGCGGCCCAATGTTCTTCTCTAACAATATGCATACTCAAACCATTTGATCATGATAAATCACCCTTACTTCAGACAAGACGAACATTCATAGCAACTCACATGATATTCAACAAAGGTGTAATAGTTGGTGGCGTCCCCAGAAGCATGGTTACCGCTCAACAAGCAACTTATTAAGAAATAAGATACATAAGTACATATTCTTCACCACAATAGTTTTTAAGGCTGTTTTCCCATGAGCTATATATTGCAAAGACAAAGAATAGAATTTTAAAGGTAGCACTCAAGTAATGTACTTTGGAATGGCAGAGAAATACCATGTAGTAGGTAGGTATGTGATACGTCTCCGACGTATCGATAATTTCTTATGTTCCATGCTTGTTTTATGACAATACCTACATGTTTTATACATACTTTATGATGATTTTATGTGTTTTCTGGAACTAACCTATTGACGAGATGCCGAAGTGCCGGTTCCTGATTTTCGTTGTTTTTGGTTTCAGAAATCCTAGTAAGGAAATATTCTCGGAATTGGACGAAATCAACGCCCGAGTCTTAGAATTGGACGAAGCTTCCAGAGCACCGAGAGCCGCCGGAGGAGCCACAGGGGCCCCACACACCAGGCTGGCGCGGCCAGAGGGGGGGCCGCGCCCCCTACTGTGTCGTCGCCTCGCCAGCCCTCCGACTCCGCCTCTTCGCCTATTTAAAGATCCCTGACCTAAAACCTCGATACGAAAAAGCCACGGTACGAGAAACCTTCCAGAGCCGCCGCCATCGCGAAGCCAAGATCCGGGGACGGGAGTCTCGTTCCGGCACGCCGGCCGGGACGGGGAAGTGCCCCGGAGGCTCCTCCATCGACACCACCGCCATCTCCATCAACGCTGCTGTCTCCCATGAGGAGGGAGTGGTTCTCCATCGAGGCTAAGGGCTGTACCGGTAGCTATGTGGTTAATCTCTCTCCTATGTACTTCAATACAATGATCTCATGAGCTGCCTTACATGATTGAGATTCATATGAGTTTTGTATCACTATTCATCTATGTGTTACTCTAGTGATGTTATTAAAGTACTCTATTCCTCCTCCACGGTGTAATGGTGACCGAGTGTGTGCATCGTGTAGTACTTGGCGTAGGTTATGATTGTGATCTCTTGTAGATTATGAAGTTAATTATTGCTATGATAGTATTGATGTGATCTATTCCTCCTTCATAGTGTGATGGTGACGAGTGTGCATGCTATGTTAGTACTTGGTGTAATTGCAATGATCTATCATGCACTCTAAGGTTATTTAAATATGAATATCGAATGTTGTGGAGCTTGTTAACTCCGGCATTGAGGTGCTCTTGTAGCCCTACGCAATTAGTGGTGTTCATCATCCAACAAGAGAGTGTAGAGTGGTTTTATTATGTGATCAATGTTGAGAGTGTCCACTAGTGAAAGTATGATCCCTAGGCCTTGCTTCTAAGCATCGAAACTCCGTTTATTTATCGTTCCGTTGCATGTTTACTCGCTGCCATATTTTATTCAGATTGCTATTACCACTCATATACATCCATATTACTTGTATTTCACTATCTCTTCGCCGAACTAGTGCACCTATACATCGACAAGTGTATTAGGTGTGTTGGGGACACAAGAGACTTCTTGTATCGTGATTGCGGGGTTGCTTGAGAGGGATATCTTTGACCTCTTCCTCCCTGAGTTCGATAAACCTTGGGTGATCCACTTAAGGGAAACTTGCTGCTATTCTACAAACCTCTGCTCTTGGAGGCCCAACACTGTCTACAAGAATAGAAGTACCCGTAGACATCAAGCACTTTTCTGGCGCCGTTGCCGGGGACGAAAGGTAAAAGGCACTCATACTCCGGTCCCAGGTAAAAGTACTTTTCTGGCGCCATTGTGTGAGTGTTCAAAGCTATTTCCTTTAGATCCTGCAATTGCATCTTTTTGTTTCTTGTTAAACACTAGTAAGGCATAATGGAAAACATCTGTGAGCTTTTTGTACTATTTCCTGAGTCAAGACATGAATGGTTTAATGCGAAAATTAAAAAACCTATGGAACCTTATTTGCATGCTAGTAGCAATGATATTAGTATGAACGCTTTGAACACCATTGTTGCTAATGATATGGAAAATTCTAAGCTTGGGGAAGCTGGTTTTGATGAGCATGACATTTTTAGTCCCCCAAGCATTGAGGAGAAAATTTTCTTTGATGATACTTTGCCTCCTATTTATGATGATTATAATGATAGTGGTCTTTTGGTGCCACCTACTATGGAGAGTAAATTTTATTATGATTATACTATGCCTCCTACACTTGATGAGAATAATAATGATAGCTACTTTGTTGAATTTGCTCCCACTACAACTAATAAAATTGATTATGCTTATGTTGGGAGTAGTAATAATTTTATGCATGAGACTCATGATAAGAATGCTTTATGTGATAGTTATATTGTTGAGTTTGTTCATGATGCTACTGAAAGTTATTATGAGAGAGGAAAATATGGTTGTAGAAGTTTTCATGTTACTAAAACACCTCTCTATATGCTGAAATTTTTGAAGCTACACTTGTTTTATCTTTCTATACTTGTTGCATTATGCCTACATGACTTGTTTATTTACAAGATTCCTTTTCATAGGAAGTGGGTTAGACTTAAATGTGTTTTGAACTTGCTTTTTGATGCTCTCTTTTGCTTCAACTCTTATTTCTTGCGAGTGCATCATTAAAACTGTTGAGCCCATCTTAATGGCTATAAAGAAAGCACTTCTTGGGAGATAACCCATGTGTTTATTTTACTTCTGCACTTTTGTTTTATATTTGAGTCTTGGAAGTTGTTACTACTGTAGCAACCTCTCCTTATCTTTATTTTATTGCATTGTTGTGCCAAATAAAGTCTTTGATAGTAAAGTCAATACTAGATTTGGATTACTGCGCAGAAACAGATTTCTTGCTGTCACGAATTTGGGTATGATTCTCTGTAGGTAACTCAGAAAAATCTGCCAATTTACGGGAGTGATCCTCAGATATGTACGCAACTTTCATTCAATTTGGGAATTTTCATCTGAGCAAGTCTGGTGCCTATTTAAAATTCGTCTTTACTGGATTGTTCGTTTTGACAGATTCTGCCTTTTATTTCGCATTGCCTCTTTTGCTTGTGTTGGATGGATTTCTTTGTTCCATTAACTTCCAGTAGCTTTGAGCAATGTCCAGAAGTGTTAAGAATGATTGTGTCACCTCTGAACATGTGAATTTTTGATTATGCACTAACCCTCTAATGAGTTTATTTTGAGTTTGGTGTGGAGGAAGTTTTCAAGGGTCAAGAGAGGAGGATGATACAATATGATCAAGAAGAGTGAAAAGTCTAAGCTTGGGGATGCCCCCGTGGTTCATCCCTGCATATTTCAAGAAGATTCAAGCATCTAAGCTTGGGGATGCCCAAGGCATCCCCTTCTTCATCGACAAATTATCAGGTTTCTTCTCTTGAAACTATATTTTTATTCTGTCACATCTTATGTACTTTACTTGGAGCGTCTGTGTGCTTTTGTTTTCATTTTGTTATTTTCATTCTCTGAATAAATTCATGCTTGTGTGGGAGAGAGACACGCTCCGCTGTTGCATATGAACACATGTGTTCTTCGCTTTATCTTTTAGTGTTCATGGCGAAGGTTGAAACTGCTTCTTTAGTTGTTATATGGTTGGAAACGGAAAATGCTGCATGTGGTAAATGGTATATGGTCTTGAATAATTTGATACTTGGCAATTGTTGTGCTCATATAGATCATGTTTAAGCTCTTGCATCATGTACTTTGCACCCATTAATGAAGAACTACATAGAGCTTGTTAAAATTTGGTTTGCATGATTGGTCTCTAGAGTCTAGATATTTTACTGGTTAAGGTGTTTGAACAACAAGGAGACAATATAAAGTCTTATAATAGTTACAATATGTTCATATGTGAGCTTTGCTGCACCTTTTATACTTGAGTTTGCTTCAAACAACCTTGCTAGCCTAGCCTTGTATTGAGAGGAATTCTTCTCGTGCATCCAAATCCTTGAGCCAAATACTATGCCATTTGTGTCCACCATACCTACCTACCACATGGTATTTCTCTGCCATTCCAAAGTAAATTACTTCATGTGCTACCTTTAAACAATTCAAAACTTTATTACTCCTTATTTGTGTCAATGTTTTATAGCTCATGAGGAAGTATGTGTTGTTTTATCTTTCAATCTTGTTGGGCAGCTTTCACCAATGGACTAGTGGCTTCATCCGCTTATCCAATAATTTTGCAAAAAGAGCTGGCGCGGGGTTCCCAGCCCCCAATTAATCAACTTTCATTAATAATTCTCTTCACATGTTTTGCTCCGATTCATCAGTAAGCAACTTAATTTTGCAAATAGACACTCCTTCATGGTATGTGAATGTTGGAAGGCACCCGAGGATTCGGTTAGCCATGGCTTGTGTAAGCAAAAGGTTGGGAGGAGTGTCAACCATAAATAAAACTAAAATACATGTGTAAACAAAAGAGAAGAGGGATGATCTACCTTGCTGGTAGAGATAACGTCCTTCATGGGAGCCGCTCTTTGAAAGTCTGTTTGGCAAGGTAGTTAGAGTACCCACTACCATTCGTTGACAACAACAAACACCTCTCAAAACTTTACTTTTATGCTCTCTATATGGTTACAAAACTTAAAAAGCTCTAGCACATGATTTAATCCCTGCTTCCCTCTGCGAAGGGCCATTCTTCTACTTTATGTTGAGTCAGTTTACATATTCTTTCTATCTTAGAAGCAAACACTTGTATCAGTTGTGTGCATTGATTCTTACATGTTTACCTATTGCACTTGTTATATTGCTTTGTGTTGACAATTATCCATGAGATAAACATGTTGAAGTTGAAAGCAACCGCTGAAACTTATATCTTCCTTTGTGTTGCTTCAATGCCTTTACTATGAATTTATTGCTTTATGAGTAACTCTTATGCAAGTCTTATTGATGCTTGTTTTGAAAGTATTATTCATGAAAAGTCTTTGCTATATGATTCATTTGTTTACTCATTATCTTCATCATTGCTTTGAATCGCTGCATTCATCTCATATGCTTTACAATAGTATTGATCAAGATTATGATAGCATGTCACTTCAGAAATTATCTTTGTTATCGTTTACCTACTCGGGACGAGTAGGAACTAAGCTTGGGGATGCTGATACGTCTCCGACGTATCGATAATTTCTTATGTTCCATGCTTGTTTTATGTCAATACCTACATGTTTTATACATACTTTATGATGATTTTATGTGTTTTCCGGAACTAACCTATTGACGAGATGCCGAAGTGCCAGTTCCTGTTTTCTGTTGTTTTTGGTTTCAGAAATCCTAGTAAGGAAATATTCTCGGAATTGGACGAAATCAACGCCCAGAGTCTTAGAATTGGACGAAGCTTCCAGAACACCCGAGAGCCGCCGGAGGGGAGCCTCGGGGGCCCACACACCAGGCCGGCGCGGCCGGAGGGGGCGCCCCCTACCTGTGTCGTCGCCTCGTCGGCCCTCCGACTCCGCCTCTTCGCCTATTTAAAGGTCCCCGACCTAAAACCTCGATACGAAAAAGCCACGGTACGAGAAACCTTCCGGAGCCGCCGCCATCGCGAAGCCAAGATCCGGGGGACAGGAGTCTCCGTTCGAGCACGCCGCGGGACGGGGAAGTGCCCCCGGAAGGCTCCTCCATCGACACCACCGCCATCTCCATCAACGCTCGCTGTCTCCCATGAGGAGGGAGTAGTTCTCCATCGAGGCTAAGGGCTGTACCGGTAGCTATGTGGTTAATCTCTCTCCTATGTACTTCAATACAATGATCTCATGAGCTGCCTTACATGATTGAGATTCATATGAGTTTTGTATCACTATTCATCTATGTGTTACTCTAGTGATGTTATTAAAGTACTCTATTCCTCCTCCACGGTGTAATGGTGACAGTGTGTGCATCGTGTAGTACTTGGCGTAGGTTATGATTGTGATCTCTTGTAGATTATGAAGTTAATTATTGCTATGATAGTATTGATGTGATATATTCCTCCTTCATAGTGTGATGGTGACAGTGTGCATGCTATGTTAGTACTTGGTGTAATTGCAATGATCTATCATGCACTCTAAGGTTATTTAAATATGAATATCGAATGTTGTGGAGCTTGTTAACTCCGGCATTGAGGTGCTCTTGTAGCCCTACGCAATTAGTGGTGTTCATCATCCAACAAGAGAGTGTAGAGTGGTTTTATTATGTGATCAATGTTGAGAGTGTCCACTAGTGAAAGTATGATCCCTAGGCCTTGCTTCTAAGCATCGAAACTCCGTTTATTTACTCGTTACCGTTGCATGTTTACTCGCTGCCATATTTTATTCAGATTGCTATTACCACTCATATACATCCATATTACTTGTATTTCACTATCTCTTCACCGAACTAGTGCACCTATACATCTGACAAGTGTATTAGGTGTGTTGGGGACACAAGAGACTTCTTGTATCGTGATTGCGGGGTTGCTTGAGAGAGATATCTTTGACCTCTTCCTCCCTGAGTTCGATAAACCTTGGGTGATCCACTTAAGGGAAACTTGCTGCTGTTCTACAAACCTCTGCTCTTGGAGGCCCAACACTGTCTACAAGAATAGAAGCACCCGTAGACATCAGTATGGTGGACACAAATGGCATAGTTTTTGGCTTAAGGATTTGGATGCACGAGAAGAATTCCTCTCAATACAAGGCTAGGCTAGCAAGGTTGTTTGAAGCAAACTCAAGTATAAAACGGTGCAGCAAAGCTTACATATGAACATATTGCAAGCATTATAAGACTTTACATCGTCTCCTTGTTGTTCAAACACCTTAACCAGAAAATATCTAGACTCTAGAGACCAATCATGCAAACCAAATTTTAACAAGCTCTATGTAGTTCTTCATTAATAGGTGCAAAGTACATGATGCAAGAGCTTAAACATGATCTATATGAGCACAACAATTGCCAAGTATCAAATTATTCAATACATTATACCATTTACCACATGCAGCATTTTCTGTTTCCAACCATATAACAATGAACGAAGCAGTTTTCAACCTTCGTCATGAACATTAAGAATAAAGCTAAGAACACAAGTGTTCGAATGAAAAAGCGGAGCGTGTCCCTCTCCCACACAAGCATGAATTTATTCAGAGAATGAAAATAACAAAATGAAAATAAAAGCACACAGACGCTCCAAGTAAAGCACATAAGATGTGACAGAATAAAAATATAGTTTCACTAGAGGTGACCTGATAAGTTGTCGATGAAGAAGGGATGCCTTGGGAATCCCCAAGCTTAGATGCTTGAGTCTTCTTAAAATATGCAGGGATGAACCACGGGGGTATCCCCAAGCTTAGACTTTTCACTCTTCTTGATCATATTGTATCATCCTCCTCTCTTGACCCTTGAAAACTTCCTCCACACCAAACTCAAAACAAACTCATTAGAGGGTTAGTGCATAATCAAAAATTCACATATTCAGAGGTGACACAATCATTCTTAACACTTCTGGACATTGCTCAAAGCTACTGGAAGTAAATGGAACAAAGAAATCCATCAAACATAGCAAAACTGGCAATGCGAAATAAAAGGCAGAATCTGTCAAAATAGAAGAGTCCGTAAAGACGAATTTTTCTGGGGCACTTAACTTGCTAAGATGAAAATGCTCAAAATTGAATGAAAGTTGCGTACATATCTGAGGATCACGCACGTAAATTGGCAGATTTTTCTGAGTTACCTACATAAGGGGCTGCTCAATTTCGTGATAGTAAGAAATCTGTTTCTGCGCAGTAATCCAAATCTAGTATCAACCTTACTATCAAAGACTTTACTTGGCACAAAAATGCAATAAAATAAAGATAAGGAGAGGTTGATACAGTAGTAACAACTTCCAAGACACAACAAAACAGTAGCAAAATAAAGACATGGGTTATCTCCCAAGAAGTGCTTTCTTTATAGCCATTAAGATGGGCTCAGTAATTTTGATGATGCACTCGCAAGAAATAAGAGTTGAAGCAAAAGAAAGCATCAAAAAGTAAGTATGAAACACTTTTAAGTCTAACCCACTTCCTATGAAAAGGAATCTTGTACACAAATAAATTCATGAGGAGCAAAGTGACAAGCATAGGAAGATAAAACACAAGTAACTTCAAAATTTTCAGCATAAAGAGGGGAAACTTAATATTATTAAGATGCATATAACCATGTTTCCCTCTCACATAATAACTTTCAGTGGCATCATGAACAAACTCAACAATGTAACTATCACATAAAGCATTCTTATTCACATGCATAAAAGTATCATTACTCTCCACATAAGCATAATCAATTTTATTAATTGTAGTGGGAGCAAATTCAACAAGGTAGCTATCATTATCACCATAATCATCAAATATAGGAGGCATAGTATAATCATAATTAATTTTCTCCTCAATAGTAGGTGGATGATAGTCATCATTGTAATCATCATATATAGGAGGTAAAGTATCATCAAAGTAAATTTTCTCCTCCATGCTTGGGGGACTAAAAATATCATGCTCATCAAAACCAGCTTCCCCAAGCTTAAATTCTTCCATAGCATTATCAACAATGGTATTCATACTAATAACATTGCTACTAGCATGCGAATAAGGTTCCATAGGTTTTTTAATTTTCGCATCACACAATTTATGTCTTAACTCAGGAAATAGATTAAAAAGCTCACTGTTAATTTCCATTATGCCTAACTAGTGAATAAGAAACAAAAAGATGCAATTGCAGGATCTGAAGGAAATAGCTTCGAGCACTCACACACCGGCAACAGTGCTAGGAAATAGCTTAGTAGTCGGAGGATGTGAATACCTTTTACCTTACCTCCCCGGCAACGGCGCCGTAAAATAGCTTGATGTCTACGCACGCTTCTATTCCCGTAGACAGTGTTGGGCCTCCAAGAGCGAGAGGTTTGTAGAACAGCAGCAAGTTTCCTTAAGTGAATCACCCAAGGTTTATCGAACTCGGGAGGTAGAGGACAAAGATATCCCTCTCAAGCAACCCTGCAATTACGATACAAGAAGTCTCTTGTGTCCCCAACACACCTAATACACTTGTCAGATGTATATGTGCACTAGTTCGGCGAAGAGATAGTGAAATACGAGTGATATGGATGTATATGA
>NC_061514.1:246429237-246494503 GCF_022539505.1 Lolium rigidum | reverse complement strand
TACAATTATAGCATGGTATATAAACATTTATCATAAACATAAAGATATATAATAACTACTTTTATTATTGCCTCTTGGGCATATCTCCAACAGGGATATCTTTGTCCTCTACCTCCCTGAGTTCGATAAACCTTGGGTGATTCACTTAAGGGAAACTTGCTGCTGTTCTACAAACCTCTGCTCTTGGAGGCCCAACACTGTCTACAGGAACAGAAGCGTGCGTAGACATCACACCTCGTCACCGCTGTAACATCTAGGGTTGAATCTTGATTGTTTGGTAGGGGAAACTCTCCCGGTATTGATTACTCTTTGTTATTGATGCTATTGAGTGAAACTATTGAACCAAGTTTTATGTTCAGATTGTTATTCATCATCATATCACCTCTGATCATGTTCCATATGATGTCTCGTGAGTAGTTCGTTTAGTTCTTGAGGACATGGGTGAAGTATAAATGTTAGTAGTGAACTATGTTGAGTAATATTCAATGGTTTGATATTTAAGTTGTGGTGTTATTCTTCTAGTGGTGTCATGTGAACGTCGACTACATGATACTTCACCTTTATGGGCCTAGGGGAATACATCTTGTATTCGTTTGCTAATTGTGGGGTTGCCGGAGTGACAAGCAACTCTGAACCCCCGTTGGTATATCGATGCAGGGAGGGATAGCAGGATCTCGAGTTTAAGGCTGTGGTTAGATTTATCTTAATTACTTTCTTGTATTTGCGGATGCTTACAAGGGGTATAATCACAAGTATGTATTAGTCCTAGGAAGGGCGGTGCATTAGCATAGGTTCACCCACACAACACTTATCAAAACAATGAAGATTAATCAACTATATGAAGCGAAAGCACTAGACTAAATTCCCGTGCGTCCTCAAGAACGTTTGGTCATTATAAGTAAACAAACCGGCTTGTCCTTTGTGCTAAAAAGGATTGGGCCACTCGCTGCAATTATTACTCTCGCATTTTACTTACTTGTACTTTATTCATCTGCTATATCAAAACCCCACGAATACTTGTCTGTGAGCATTTACAGTGAATCCTTCATCGAAACTGCTTGTCAACACCTTCTGCTCCTCGTTGGGTTCGACACTCTTATTTATCGAAAGTACTACGATACACCCCCTATACTTGTGGGTCATCAATGGCATCATCAACATCATCAACGGCAAGCAACGCGATGGACGGAGGTAAACGGATCCAACCTGATCTCAATGATTTTGTTCCTCACCCTCCCTCCCGTTTGCATGCATATGCCGATCTGGAGGAGTCGATGGAGATGACGTTCGGGAGTTTCCGCTTCCGCGTCAGGAAAGAAGGATCGCATCGTCTCGCGGCACCAATTTTTACGGAACCGTTAGCGGTCGATTCCGATTTCTCGGATCATCAGCATCATCGACCGGGTCAGGCGACGAGGATGTTTTGCCACCAAGCTTCGCCAAGCCCGCCGTCGGCAGGGGACTCGCTGATCCGTTCGGCAACATGACTTTCGGGTCGTTCACGGATTCCGATCTGGGTAGCAACTTGGAAAGCATCGACAACTTTGACTTCATCGACGGATCTACTTCTATTACGGATGTCTTCGGCGATTTATATGACAGCGTCACCGACCCTGAAGATGATGAAAACACAACTACAATATATCATCATGTCTACGCAATTGGGGAATCAATCCGCCAAGAGGATGAAGCGTCGGAGGCTTTCGATGATTTGGGCAATCCATACATCGATCCCGCAGATCTCACGCGTGGAACAGGAAACAAATACATCGGGTCCACGCCACGAGAGAAAATACAGCTGCCGCAAGCAGCTTGGGATAGAGCTCAGAGATCCATGAATGGCACATAGCCGATGACTACCACGGCTACACCAGAAGCATTCCAAGCATATCAATATAAACTCGCTCGTGCTGGACAAGAGTTGGAAAAACAAAGAAAGTTACTCGACGAAAGAAGAGCTGCGGCTTCGCCTCAAGTGCGCGCAGGGCCGCCACGAGTCGACAACCGAGAACCTCGGGAGATAGTCACGGAGAAGCCCGTGCAAGAAATAGATCGCGATTGGCAAATGTGCCTGATCATGAACGAGAGAACTTGATCCCAAACCTCGACATGTCATTTATGTCGATATACACGAGAGGGCACATCATCCCAAAAACGCCGGAGGCAGGATATATGGCGACACATTCCTTCATATTGACATCTAAACCACCTCCGGGAGATCCCAGGGAAGCAATAGCAGGTTCGAGTACACCGCAACCCAAAATTGATCCACGAAGAAATAGTCCAAGGAAAAATAGTCCTCGACCCACTACGATGGCAGCGCGAGACCCTCCACGAGAAGGTGGCGCGAGAAACACGGTGACGCAAGCGCGAGTCGACAGAGCACGACATGAGAGGGACCGGGAAAACAGAACACGAGAGCGTTGGCATTCACCGGAAGTTAGTGAGGAGGACTTATGCGGGCTCCCTTGCTTCACCCGACGAGTTCGCAAAACTAAAGTACCTTCCAGCTTCAAGTTACCCGACAGCTACAAAAAAATCGATGGATTTCAAGATCATGAGGATTGGCTAGTGGACTACTTGGAGACACTGAAGCTATGGGCGGAACCAAGGCAACGGCCATGCAGAGCATTCAGGTCCACCTCAGCGGAGCCGCAAGATCTTGGATGAAGAAGCTACCGGAAGGATCCATCGACAGCTGGGAAAATTTCGAGGATTTGTTCGTGAGAAATTTTCGTTCTACGTGCAAGAAACCTGCGTCAATAGAGCAGCTAAGGACATGCAGGCAGAAGTCGGACGAATCAATGAGGATGTACATCCAGAGGTGGAGCATTATAAAAAACTCGGCTGAGAACGTGTTAGATGAAAGAGCAATAGACGTGTTTATCGCAGGAATCCGAAGAAGAGATCTAATCGAGGAATTGGGAAGGTCCAACCCACGAACAATAGCTGACCTCATGGAGATAGCGAATCGTTGGGCTGACGGAGAAGATGATGTTCATAACAAACGGCAGAGGTCACCCGAGGAAGATCGTAACAGGAATAACAATCAAAATAGGCGACGTTTTCGACCCTTCACGGATTATGATGGTCCCGGCCAAGTGGCGGTCGGCTTCCGAGGAAATAGTGGATGAAATCATTGGGATGATTACCAACGGAATAATTATCAGCGCAATGATCATAGAGATGCACCGAGTTCCAGCAGGCAAAATAACCGGTCTAGGTTCCCAAGGCCATACAACATGTCACCCGAAGATTTGTTGAACGGGCCATTCCAGATGCATTTCTACCTTGACAATGAGGGATAGAGACAGTCGGGTCATCTCCAGAAGGACTGCCGAACTTTTTAAGCTCTAAGAAGATACGTGGAAAACACCAACACACAAGCAGCAAACAGGGGGTACGTGCAGGAGCCAAGAAGTGAAATTCACCTGCCACCACGACCCGCAATTACCAGCACAAATCAACATCAGTTGCAACTTGTGGCACCTCCGAGCAATGACGATGACTTCATAAACACAACGGGAGCAGTGTCGATGATACAAAAAGGCAGACCCTCAAATAAAGCGCAGAAGTTAATTTCGCGACAGGTGTTTATGGTAGAAAAGTCGCCTCCACCAACCATTGAGTACCTCAATTGGTCAGGACAAGCCATAGGATTCACCCAAGAGGACCACCCACCTCAAGTTCCATGACTAGGACAGTCAGCTATGATCTTGCCAGCGGTGATTGCAGGTTTTGATGTCTCCCGCATATTCATAGATGGAGGAAGCAGTTTAAATCTCATATGCGTGGATACGCTGCAGAAGATGAACATCTCTCTAGCAAATTTGACACCAACGGATACACGTTTTCATGGCATCACACCTAAGAAGCCAAATTATCCTCTAGGAAAGATCCTACTCGACGTACAGTTTGGAACACGAGAAAACTTCAGGAAGGAAAAGTGTGAGTTCAAAGTTATCGATTGGCCGTCACAATATCATGCTGTCCTAGGACGACCCTACGATAGATTCATGGTTGTGACGCATTATACATACCTGCTACGGAGGATCCCCGGACCCAATGGCCCAATCACAGTCAAAGGAAAACCAGATTCATGGTTGTGACGCACACTGAGTCCACGTGGGTCGCTAACCCAGTGCTGGTCCCAAAGAAAAACACTAAAGTCCTTCGCATGTGCGCGATTTCACGTGTCTCAGCAAACATTGTCCAAAACATCACTTTCCCCTCCCGAGAATCGACCAAATTATCGATTCAACGATAGGTTGCGAACCTCTTTCCTTCCTCGACGCGTATTCTGGCTACAATCGGACCCGCTTGAAAGAAGAAGATGAAGTCAAAACAGCTTTCATAACCCCTTATGGTGTGTTCTGCTATTGCCCTTCGGGTTGAAAAAACGCGGGAGCCACGTACTAGCGGATGATGCAGAAGTGCTTGGCCACGCATATTGGAAAAAACGTTCAAGTGTACATCGACGACGTCGTCATAACAACAAAGCAAGGATCATCCCTGATCGATGATCTCAAGAAAACATTCGACAACCTCGACAAGTTTCGCCTCGAGCTGAACCCGACAAAATGTTCATTTGGTGTTCCTGCGGGAGAACTCCTCGGATACTTAGTGTCCGCCAGGGGAATCGAGGCCAACCCCAAGAAAATACATGCTATCTTGACGATGAGAAAACCAACCAAGCTCAAGGAGATACAGCAGCTGACTGGACGTGTCGCAACTTTGAGCAGGTTCGTCACCAGGTTGGGAGAAAAAGCGCTGCCCTTTTACGCGCTAATCAAGCAAGGGGAAAAAATCGAGTGGAATGAGGAAGCAGACAGAGCATTCGAGCATCTGAAGCGAACTATCTCGACACCACCAGCTGGTGGCACCACAAGAAAAAGAACCGCTGCTGTTATATATTGTGGCCACACCTCGGGTGGTCGATACGAGTCCTCGTGGTAGAACGATAAGAAGAAGGGAAGATTCATGGGGTTCAACGGCCAATATATTTCCTTAGCAAAGTTTTATCACCATCTAAACAGCGATACCCGCAATCAGTGGCGGAGGACGAACTAAATTTTTGGTATGGCGGAAACGACAAAGCAGAAGCAATACATATGACTAAAAATAGAAGTGTTGAATATATCCCTAGAATTTGTAACACAAAATATAATCAACACCTACAATCAGCTCCTACAAGAACTAACACAAACTTATGTATGCAAAAAGTACCTCACGAAATAAATTTTGCACACCAACTCACCACTGAATTATTAAAGACTGAAGACTCGTAACTTTTATTCTACACATGCCGCTAACCTTGATAATCTTCTTCTGAGGCGCCATGTCAATCACAGTCCCTTGCGATAATCTTTATTTTCTGCCCGATCGTCCTCTCCTCGAGCCACCAGCGGCCACTGTAGCGCCGCCCGCTAGCAGAAACTCGTCACCTT
Organism: Lolium rigidum; assembly: GCF_022539505.1. Taxonomy (NCBI): domain Eukaryota; kingdom Viridiplantae; phylum Streptophyta; class Magnoliopsida; order Poales; family Poaceae; genus Lolium; species Lolium rigidum. The sequence continues at coordinate 246,489,056 of NC_061514.1, read as the reverse complement.
ATTTTCTAACTGTTTTCGTCTCACGATGCCTTGCGATCGATCGATCCGATCGATCAGGAACAACCTCTGTATTGAGGCTAACTGGCTAACAATATGTTAAGGATTTTTTTTTTTGTGAGACTGGCTAACATGTTAAGTGGCCTCTCCACCTAATAAATTTTAAGGCCCACCAAGGCCCCATACCTGTTCGGTGGACTAGTTTGTTCTGTTATTCACATGCGAGAGATTAGCCCAAATACATGCACATGGCGCTGGTCCTGGTAGAGAAATAACAAGTGGTACATGTACTCGCCACAGATTTTAGCTCTGGCATATGCCAGACCTCGCCAGAATGGGCGCTCCGCTCCTGCCCGCAATATCAGAAGCTAGCTTATGGAGTTTTCATGTCAGCACGGAAGTTAAGACACTATTTTTTGGCGAACCCGATAATAGTGGTCAACGAGACTCCTCTCTCGAATATATTGAATAACCCAGAAGCCACAGGATGTGTCTCCCTTTAGGGAATCTTACCCCATTAATCAACGTTAAAATAATGCTCGTGACTTTGGATGCCTCGTTCCGGAGCTGTTGGCCTGTTCATTCATATGTAGCCTTTCTCCCGATCGTCCATTCAAGTTACTTCCGAAAGTGCAAAGCGAAAGATGAACATCTCAGATTCAGAAAATTGAAGTCCTCCTAGAGAAAGCAAAAACTATAAAGACCGAGCTTGAATAATATGATAGCACCCGAGAAAGGCAGAAACAACCCATTCCCCTCCGTATCCTCCAATTGTGGTCGAGCATAATCATCAGGTTACTAGCCCTCAAAAAAAATCATCACATTACAAAGGAACCTAACGATCACATTGCAAACGAACCTGGTCACATGTCCATATATCAGATTGTACATGAACCAGGTCATGAAATTGTACACTTGAATGATATATGTCATATGCATTAATTTCCATCTCTTTTACATCAATATTTATTACAAATAGTTTGATCGAGTGTCCGACTCTGCCATAGCTTAGGCTCATTTGAGCAATGCCTACATACAGAATAATCGAAGGGGAAAATAACCAATCGTATCGATCCCTAACAAAGACAAACCACATAAGCAGATGCGAGTACTGTCCAAGAGCACAAACATCTGTAGTACCCTTTAGCTCTTTTATGCAAGTCTAGTTGTAAAATTAACGTCCACCGCCGCCAGCACCACCACCAGCTCCTGTCCCACCTCCGGCTCCTGCACCTAGCCCAACACCAATACCCACACCAATACCAATACCAATGCCGCCGCCTCCACCTCCGCCGAGACCAACTCCCTTTCCGAGCCCACCACCATGCCCAAGTCCTCCTCCGACGCCACCACCTAACCCGTTGCCGGATCCACCACCACCACCGAGCCCCCCTCCACCTCCTCCACCAAGACCACCACCACCTCCCATGCCACCACCAAGACCAGCACCATGACCTAGGCCTCCTCCCGCACCACTACCAAATCCACCACCGGCACCACCTCCCATCCCACCTCCTCCACCGCTACCCATGCCACCACCCCCGCCACCACCAAGGCCACCGCCTCCACCAGCTCCACCTCCCATGCCACCACCTGCTCCAAAACCTCCACCTTGGCCTCCACCGCCTCCAAGCCCACCTCCGCCACCACCTCCCATGCCACCACCTCCACCACCACCAAGGCCACCGCCTCCACCAGCTCCACCTCCCATGCCGCCACCCGCTCCAAAACCTCCACCTTGGCCTCCACCGCCTCCAAGCCCACCTCCTCCACCACCTCCCATGCCTCCACCTCCACCACCACCAAGGCCACCGCCTCCACCAGCTCCACCTCCCATGCCGCCACCCGCTCCAAAACCTCCACCTTGGCCTCCACCGCCTCCAAGCCCACCACCTCCACCCATTCCGCCTCCACCACCACCGCCAAGACCTCCTCCTCCGCCGGCTCCACTACCGACACCTCCGCCGGCTCCAAACCCACCACCTTTACCACCTCCACCACCAATCCCGCTGCCACCTCCACCCCCAAAGCCACCACCACCTCCGCCACCAAGACCACCTCCACCTCCAACTCCACCACCAAATCCACCACCTTTACCTCCTCCCCCTCCAATTCCGCTGCCACCTCCTAAACCACCACCTCCCCCACCGCCAACACCACCACCTCCACCAAGTCCGCCACCACCGCCGACTCCACCACCTCCACCAAGACCGCCACCACCTCCACCAAGACCGCCGCCTCCTCCTAAACCACCACCTCCACCAAGGCCACCCCCGCCGCCAACTCCACCGCCTCCACCAAGACCACCACCTCCTCCACCACCAATCCCACCACCTCCACCAAGGCCACCACCGCCTCCACCCCCAAAGCCTCCACCGCCACCACGGCACCTACCAAAGCGACAATCACGGCCGAACGGCCCACGGCCAAATTTAGGTCCACGGCCATAGCCCCTCGGCCCATGACCGTAGCCCGGTCCACGGCCAAACCCTCCACGCCCATATGGTGGCTCATCATCGTCGAAGTCAGCATGAACCAAGCATATCAAGCAGAGGAAGGCGACGAGGATAACACAAAGAGGCCTCTTGAGGCGGACAGCCATTGCCGTCCGGGACGAATGCTGGGTGCAATCAGCAACACTAGCTAATGAAGAAATGATTAGAACATGGGCGCCTTGTCTCTCACCACTGTAATGAACTTCTTGTTTGGGTGCTGGTTTGGTGGTCTGGTTTGCACTGGGAGGAGGAAGCCTTGTGTGTGTGTTTATATAGGCAGCTGGTGGAGCTGAAGGGAGAACGATGCGATGGAATGAAGTCTACTCTTAATTGGTTGTGGGTTGCCGCGTGGGGGGCAGGTGAGTAGTAAGGAGAGCATTAAGGGATCAATGGTGTTCTTGCACCATTGTTCCCCGCTGACTGCTACAGCGCATGTGCGAGTAATAGCTTAGAACAGTAGAGTGTGCAGTAGCAGCTTAAAACTAGCTTGGAGTATCAGAGAGCTACAAAGTAGTATTAGAGAACTAAGTACGCCAGTAGCAGCTTAAAACTAGCTGGCTAGGAGTATTAGAGAGCTGAGTATTTTCTGTCAGCATTATAGTATTTCACTCAGATGCATTATCAGTCACGCTCACGTTTTGCAATTGCAAGTAATGCTGCGAACGCTCGCCACACATTCAAACATTGATGGTTGGCATCTCGATCTTGAATTGACAAAGTCTAACGACAAGCATGAATGGATGCGGTTGATGGAACGAGACGATACCGTGGGTCAGCCGCTGCCTTGTGTCAGATCATTTAGCCGGTAGATGGTCGACAAATGCATTTATGCGCCCGATCATTGGCTCATTGCATTCGATCTCATGTCGATCGGCGTCGGTCGATTCACGATTGCATGCGTTGGCTACTGGTCGGTAGCAGCTTGAGTTAATTCGTTACGGCTGAACTGAAGGCTTCCATCTACCGGCTTGACCTACTAGGAGTCTAGGAGTAGTATTGTGCCTTTGACAGAGGCACCTCGCAAAGAGGACTTTCTGTAGTATCTGCCATTCCCATCGTTGATTCAGGGAGAGCTCTCATACCAGAATGCGGTCAACGGGGTTGACTTTTGCAGTGGATGCGATAGTTAGCTGCTAGGCATGGGTCGAGCTAAGCAATCCTGTATGAGAATAGTATCATTTCATACTCAAGTCATCTTATTCTGGCTATGATTTACACTTCAATAATACTGTACCTACGGACAGCTTCTTAAGTAAAGGATCTTAGGGCATCTCCAACCGCGCGATCCAAACGGACGCGCTGGGCCGTCCGTTTTGGGCCGTTTGGGTGGCCGAACGGACACCCGGACAGCGGCCCGCGTCCGCGTGTCCGTTTGCGTCGCACGCTGCGCCCAACGCGCGGACGCACCGCATATGTAATTAAAATAACAAAAATAAAAATAAAAAAGGAAAACTGCCAAAAATAACATTAAAGTAGTGGTTAATTAAACTTAGCCCTATTTTGGGCAATTTTTACACAAAAGAAAGCCCTATATGGGCTTTAAACTAAAAAAACCCTAGACAGGGTTTGCGAGCACGGTGGCCGCCGGCGATACTACTCCCGGTAGTACTCGTCATCGTCGGCGTCGATGACGACGACGCCCCCGGCGGCGACGCGCTGTTCCGGCTCGACACGCCGGAGGGCACCGGCGACTCCGGCCGGGGCTCCCACTCGCGCCCTTTCCCAGGGGGAGTGCGGGTTCGGCGGGCTCGCCGGCCTGCGCAGCCGTGCCCTCCGCGCGGACTCCAGCCGGAGCTGCTCCTCCGCTGCGGCCTGCGTGGCCAGGCGCTCCTCCTCCGCCAGGCGCGCGGCCCGGCGCTCCTCCTCCTCCCGGAGCGCCGCCTGACGCGTAGCCTCCTCCTGACGGCGCGCCAGCTCGAGGAAGGCCCACGCCTCCGCCTGGGCGTCCTCCACGGGCCTTCCCGGCCGCCTCCTCCGAGCGCGGAGGCGCGCAGCGCCTCGGCGAGGTGCGGCCATTTGGCCAGCCTCGTCGAGGTCCTCGCTGCTCGCGGGACGCCGCGAGCGCCGCCTGCAGCTCCGGGTCGTTCTCCTCCTCCTGGGGCTGCGGCTGCGGCTGCGGCTGGGGCTGGGGCGCGGGCTCGTTGATGTAGAGGCCGCAGGGGCGGAGGCCAGCCCGCCTAGCAGGTGTGCCTGGCTGTGCGCGAGGCCGCGCCGTCGCGGATGTGAAGCATGTGCGCCGGCGCGCATCGTGCTCCACCTCGAACCACAAGTCCCAGTTGGGACTTGCGTCACCGTACGCGGGGTCCTGCTGGAGGTCCGCCGGCAGCTGAGCTCGGCGCCTCCGGATCTCGGCGAAGCGGGCGCGGCCGGAGCCAGGGATGGGCGGCACCGGAACCCGATCTGGGCTCAGGTGCCGGCCGTGGGGGAGGTGCACGTCCCCCACGGCATTGGGACGCCGGCGTCCCGGAACATCCGCGCCACCGCTACGGTGACGTAGATCCGCTCGCGTCCGGGAGGCGCCGGCGGCCCCATTGTGAACGCCGGCGGCGCGACTTGCCGGCGGCTGCCGGCCTCGTGGTCGTTGGCGGACGGCTCGAACTCGCGCTTCGGGGCCATGGCGGCGCGGAAGCTTCGAGCTCGCGCGTGCGGCCGGAGTGGAAAGTGGGGACTGGATAGGGACAGTCCCCTTCCCCAATCCACGTTTAATAGGACTGGGGCACCGACAGGTGGGCCAGCCACGCGGACAGGGTGGACACGCGAGGACGCCGCGTGCCATCCGCGGCCACGCAAACCCGGCCCAGATTTGGGCCGGGTTTGCGTCGTTCCAGACGTCGCGGCCGTCCGCTTTTGCGGTGCGTCTCCACGTTGGGCCGGGTTTTTGTCCGGCTGGACCCATCCGGACGCGCGGGCGCGGGATGGGTCGCCCCGTTGGAGATGCCCTTACCCGTAGACGTGTGAATCCCACGTTGCTGCAGAGAATCCATTTTTTATGTCACACTTACACGTTTTTAAAGATTCTAAAATAAAATTGTAAACCTAGATTATGCTGCATCTTGGTTTATGCTTTCATTCTTGGAAATTCCAATTGGGGTGAGGAAGAGGTTAGATTTTTATAGATCAAATTTTTTCTGGCAATCCGATGAGCACAAGAAAAAATATAGACTGTCTAAGTGGAATATTTTGTGTAGACCAAAAGATCAGGGCAGGTTGGCTATTGAGGTATTAGCATTAAAGAACAAATGCCTTCTGAGCAAATGGTTGTTTAAACTTCTTTCAGAAGAGGGTATGTGGCAGCAGCTCTTATGTAACAAGTATCTTAAAAATAAAACGCCAGCACAAGTCGAAGTCAAACCGACAGATTCACCTTTTTGGAAGGGTCTCATGCATGTTAAAGATGACTTTTTCAAGAGGGGTTATTTTAGAGTGGGGGACGGGACATCTGTTAGGTTCTGGAAGGATGTATGGCTGGGTGATACTCGGTTGTCCCATCAATATCCGGCCCTATATAATATTGTTCAACATAAGAATGTGTTAATCTCAACTGTGCTTGCTACTGAACCTACCAATATTTCTTTTAGAAGAGGTCTGAATGACAATAAGTGGTTGCAATGGTTACATCTATGCCAAAGATTAATTACAATTACCTAAACTACTGAACCAGATAAGTTTATTTGGAAGCTTACTGATTCGGGTCTGTTTACAGTCAAGTCTATGTACCTTGATTGGATGAATGGGCATACTGTGTATCTTCGTAAGTATCTATGGAAATTAAAAATCCCGTTGAAAATTAAAAAATTTATGTGGTTCCTTAGTAATAAAGTATTTTTAACTAAGGATAATTTGGCTAAACGAAAGTGGAAAGGATGTCAAAAGTGTTGGTTTTGTGATTCCACTGAAACCGTTAATCATTTGTTCTTACATTGCCCTTTTGTGAAGATAATTTGATGTATGATGTACCTTACTTATAATATTCCGCCACCAGCTAATATTACTAATATGTTTGGTAGATGGCTTAATGGTGTGACAAAAATTGATAAACTGAAGATTAGAATTGGTGTTTTGGCCATTTATTGGGCTATCTGGAGGACTAGAAATGATATTATCTTTAACAAACAAAGTGGGACTAATTTTTTGCAGGTTATCCGGCGGGCTGCTCATTCAATCCAGCAATGGGTTTTCCTTCTCCCGGTGGAGTAGCGGGAGGATATGGTTATTGGATGCAACCGGATGCTAGTGGTTGCTCACGACTTCTTTTTCCAGACTACTGGGTGGCGGCATCTTAATAGAATAGCAAACGCATAGCTTTTCTGTTAGCCGTATTTTTAGTTGGTTGATTCATATATCGATCCTATCGTTTCCATGAGTGTAATAAGTGATGATGGATCTTTTTTTGACTTTATACTTTGATTTTAATAAAGCAAGCTGTGTGCATCTATTGATGCAGAGGCTGGGGCAATGCTCCTTTATCGAAAAAATGCTGCATCTTGTATACTTATGAAGTTTCATTAAAAAATATGACAATATGTGACCTGCAAAAAACAACAAATCATGTCTAAATAATATAGGACACTATTCATTTATGTGTTCTCAATCTTTTTTGCACATGTTAGGTATGGTTATATTTTGACACAACTTTTTACAGATACACAACATATAACATAAACAATGTCCATGATTTATTTCACATTTTTTTTAAAAAAATTTCAAAATGTGACATCTAATAGTAGTTAAACAATGACAAACAAGTGGATGCACCTAGTTGGCAAACGGAGGCCGGATAGACAAACACACTATACAAAGAAAGAAAATAGCATGGATGGTCTACATTTAATTCTACGTGGGAAAAATAAAAAAATCCCTATATCTTAACCGTGTATCGAAATTATGATCCACTTTTACCATTGGTACTCTTGTGATGAGCTCTTTAGAGCTAGATCTCATTTGTGTAAGTTTAGAGTAAAAAATTCTTCAGAAAAGCAACTCTAGTGTTATGGCAAAGCAACTTCATACAAAAAGTTTTGTACACTATATTTTTATAGTATGTAGCCAGCTTAGCTTATGAGATACTCATTTGCCAGCAACTTCTTAGTACTGAGACACCTACTATATTTTCTAATATCATTGCCAACTTGGTTTCTGAAATCGACATCTTATTAATAGCAATGAAAATACAATTTAATAACAATTACTCTGCAACTCAAGTGCAAACGGTCCACAACTTCACAACAGTGATACTATCTGACTTGGTACTATTGGTAAATCAACTCTAGTGTTGTGGCAACACAACTTAGTTTCCAAGATACTCAACTTAGCAACAACAGCCAGCAACTTCATAATATTGTACAAGAACAACGATCGGCAACATACATCAACGATATGCAATTTCATGAAAACATGTGCAAGTTCAAAAAAAAAGAAACAATATCTAGGAGGAACTAGACACTACTGATACAATAGAAGCGGGACATGGCGTGATAATTCTAGAAATTCATCCGTGACAGGGATCGAACTCTGGTCGTTGGGGTGCGCTACTGCGACCCCAACCACTGGGCTATACCCACATCGTCAACTTGTGCAAGTTCACAATCTATCCCCGAAATGGGTTACATTTGGTGCATGCTATATAAAACTGTTGCGCTCCTATGATGAGTTGATGGTGGTAGTGTTTTATTTACACCCATCTCATACTGATGGGTTGCAATTGGAGAAGACACGGTTGCTATACTTGCTCGAAATAAATTGTTTTTGGTTGTGTTTTTGTTGTAGCCATCTCGTTTAGGCTATAGTTGATGCGCCCATGTGATGAGTTGCTGATGATGGTGTTTTAGTTCCAGTCATTTCATACTGGGTGGTAACTAGATAAGGCATGGTTGGTAACACTCGGTTGTTTAGTTGTAGCCATCCCCACTAGGTTGCAACTAGGCCACACGCAGTTGCAATATTCCTTGAATGAAGTTGATGTTGTTGATGTTTCAGGTGCAACGATCCCATACTGACTTGAAAGATCCCTCCTTATATTGTTAGTTGAAAGATTAAGCCATGAACAGCCGGACCAATAGAAAATGCAAGCGAAGAGCAAATTCGACATAGTAGACATTGCCTACTATATACCTTGAAGCACCCACTTACTTCAGATAGTTGCTTGTGCGTTTGGGTTTGATTTTTCTGAGAGGAACACATGACATTGTACTGTCAATATAATATTCTTTGAAAGACCATGGTCATGATTTTTAAGAAGAATACCCTCTAACCTCCCCAAGGTTGAGCAATACTTCCCTCCGATGAGGTCAAAAGTTATAAACGTTAACAGGTTTTTCGTCCGTCCAAATACACCCCGGTTGGTTTTTGCTTCGCCCGCTCTTTTCTTTGCACTAAGAGAAAGCGGGTAACTTTTGGCTATTTTTGTGTCAGTCTTTGTTTCATGGAATGGGTTTTTTTGTGTCTTTGAGATTTTACTAGGTTTTTACATTGTATATACCTGAGAATTAAAGTGGTATGTATTATTTTTTATACACGTAAATTATCAAGTTCTTACATTATATACACATGAGAATTACAATGGTGCATACAAAAAAAATTCAACACATAAATTACTAGGATTTTACAGTGTATATATACATGAGCATTACAACGGTACACACAAAAGTTTTTCTGCAAATAAGTTACTCGGTCCTTACATTGTATTTATATACATGGTAATTACAGGGATTTAATAAATGGCTGTCGACTGATTATTTTTTTTGCCATCGGTCGCATTTTTTGTCGTACTGATTAGGCAGCAATGGAAAGGTCGTTATGATTATTTTCGTAAGCCTACACAGGCTGGAACGTTCTCCCTGAAGGTCTGATAGCCTTCATCTATTCCTGAACATGGATGATCATTCTGTTCGTATGGCTAATAGCCTTTATCTGTCCCCGAGCATAACTATCTCTTTGGACGGACGTACTATAGTTCGCATTAGCCGATGGATTTCACTCGCATTTTTTTCGCCAAATTCTTATGCGCCAAAACTTACAACCCATTACACTAGCATCTACAAGATCTGAAACATGTAAGGTTGAGCAAACAGCCTTGTAAATTTAGTTTTGAAATCATTTAGACTAAATTTTCGTCTATTTTTTTACATGTACTCTACGTAGCAAGTTACAATCCATTACACTACTATATACATGATCTGAAACATGTAACTTCGGAAAAAACAACACTGTAATTTCAGGCTTGAAATGATATAAATTGGACTTTGCCTCGTTTCATCCTTTTGTTTATTGCTAATTATGGGTAGCGAATTGAACCAATGCGTATGAAACTCATTAGTTGCTTCATCTAAACGGATCATGTGATTTTTTTTCTCCCTTCCACATCTCATTTTATAACTAGACGAAAAGGTGACTTATGACGAATTGAATATCAGCCAAGTGCCTTCATCTAAATGGAACATATGATTTCTTTCCCTCCATGCCACATGCCATCTTATGATCGGAAGAAAAAATTACGTATGACAAATTGAAAATCAGCCGAGTGTCAATTATACATTCCTTTTTTTTGCTCGGGAGCAGGTTAAACACGAAGTTGTTAATTATTGCTTGCCCTTGAGGATGCAAGGTTCAACGATAAGTCCTGATTCTTCATAGTGTCAACTGATAGTTTTCGGAAGAATTTTCCTTTGAATTAAGTGGGACTATACACCAATTTATGATGCTAGATGTCTAAATATAATGATGACATGCTACAGCTTCTGTCTGGACCTTTATATTTCTCAGTCGACTGAGAACTACTCAGTTAGATGATGTCAACAACTCTCGATTGCAACTCATGTTGCAACTGATAACTAGCACGAATCACGAAGCTAATCGAACGACGTGGATAATTTTTTTCAGTTAAACCCAGTTGCAACTCATATGCACGAATCACGATGCAATCAAACGATGTAGGACTTAACTGAGCACGCACTTAGTTCTTAGCTAGATGAGAACTATCAAATCCCTTATATTATAGGTGAATGGCTCAAAAGAGATCATATTCAAACATCTCTTTTGAGTTTGAAATGGTGGATTATTTGCAAGGTCGTTCTGGAGAAACATTAGACATCAAACTTGATTTTCAGTACATATATAATTTCATCCCTTGCGGTCGCTAAGCAAAACAATATAAGAATGGAAATTTGGGGGGAAACAAACAACAACGGTCTTATTATGGAAAAGAAACAAAGTTTAGCGTTCATATATTGTTTTTATTTCATACAAGAATCGAGCACTGCGTTGAAATACAAGAATTAAGACTTTGGTTCGTATAATGAAGCTTCTCAAACGCGGCCACCGCCACCACCTCCACCGAATCCACCACCGCCGCCGGCACCTCCTCCAGCACCACCACCGGCACCAGCGCCTGCCCCAAAACTACCGCCATGTCCGCCACCTACTCCTGCACCGCCACCGCCGCCAAAGCCTCCGCCTCCACCAAATCCGCCACCTCCGCCGACGCCACCACCGGCTCCACCACCTGCACCGGCACCTCCACCAAAACCTCCACCATGACCACCTCCAAGCCCGCCACCACTTCCTCCTCCCAGACCGCCGCCGCCGCCGGCTCCACCACCTGCACCAGCACCTCCTCCAAAACCTCCACCATGACCACCTCCAAGCCCGCCACCACTTCCTCCTCCCAGACCGCCGCCGCCACCAAATCCTCCTCCACCACCAGCTCCACCGCCGGCACCACCACCTGCTCCTGCCCCACCACCGAAGCCACCGCCAGCACCATGCCCACCTCCGAGACCTCCACCGGCACCGCCGCCGCCACCAAATCCGCCTCCACCACCAGCTCCACCGCCCGCACCACCACCTGCACCACCGCCAGCTCCAAAGCCGCCACCATGTCCGGCGCCACCGCCTAGCCCACCACCGGCTCCTCCTCCAGCTCCCGCCCCACCACCGAAACCACCACCATGGCCACCTCCGAGACCTCCCCCGGCACCACCTCCTCCACCGAACCCTCCTCCTCCTCCTCCTCCAAGTCCACCACCGGAACCTCCGCCCGCTCCACCTCCAGCTCCAAAACCACCGCCCTTTCCTCCACCAAGACCACCTCCACCACCCAAGCCACCTCCTCCGCCACCACCAAAACCACCGCCTCCACCCAAGCCACCTCCTCCGCCACCCCCAAAACCACCGCCTCCACCTAGGCCGCCGCCGCGGCAGCGACCGTGGCGACAGCCACGATCACGGCCAAAGGGGCCACGGCCAAATCCAGCGAGAGCCACAGAGCTCAGCTGTGTGGCAATGCCGAGCAGGAGGAGGAGCAACACGGTGCGCCTGGTAGTGGTAGCCATGGTCGCTCGTCGGGATGGTTCTTGCAGCCCTGCTGCCCACTGGTATTTATAGGAACCAGAGAGATCGTGCGTCGGTGGTGCATGCATGGTGCATAGATTACGGAATGCAGGGGGCAAGGTGGTCGTGGTTTCATGTGGCCGGCATGCTCTCGCTAGCAGTTAGTTGGCGGATGGAGCGAACGGTGCATTGAAGAGCTGCCGCGTCGCCCAGTGGTTGAGAAGATGGGAGTAGACTGAGTGGGAAGTCAAACTAGCTGCCAGAGGATAAGCATGCATGAACATCAAGTGAGGTATAGTGTAGCCCGTTTGCTCCCATACTTGTGCATGTGAGTGGCCAAGTAAAGTCGGCGTCGGCGTGTTCACCCTCGCAGCTCAGTGATCGGTGCCAGTCTGTGAGGACTGAGGATTCAAGAAGGGATGGGGGTTGCAGGCAGATATGCGCACGCATATGGCGAGGGACAGTGCTGGGCGTCCCCCGGGGGATCTGATTTCTCAGCCCCCGGGTCCCCAGCCGTCGGATCGGCCATCTTAAACGGCCAGATCTGCTTTTACTGGATGCAGCAAAAAATACCTCCCGGCAGCAAAAAAATAACCCGCTTTTGCTACATTGTAGCAAAAAACGGTTCAGCCACGAAATCAAATAAAAAGACTGAGCTCGCCGGAGACTCGCCGGAGACCTCGCCGGAGAGTTTGTAGCAAAAAAAAAAAAGCTATTGTACCAAATATACAGATATCGTCGGAGACATCAACGGAAAAGTCGCCGGAGACATCGCCGAAAACCTCACCGGAGACCCCATATCAAACATATTGTAGCAAAACCACTGCTAAAAATGTAGCACAAATGACCTACGTTGGTAGCAAAACCCGCCTCCGCAGGTAGCAACACCGCAGGCCTAAGGCAGCAAAACTCCTAACAAAGCAGAGGAGCGCGAGATGGAGACAGCGCTGGTAGCATCGGCGGCGACCGCCTGTAGCATCGGCGCTCTCGGTTGGTAGCACCAGTGACAGCCACTAGTAGCATCTCGAATTGGGCTACACAGCAGCATCGTCGACCGCCGGTAGCACTGGCGCCCACCCTTAGCAGCAGCACCCCGTGTAACGTTTGCAGCTCCGGCAGCCACCGCTCGTAGCAAAACAAAAAAAACTTTGCATCGACCGCTCCATGACCTGCAGAAAATCCATGACGAAGGGGCAGCCACGGGGCGAGCATGGGACTGGTGCCTCATACTGAAGGTGGAGTTGCAGTTCGCGATGCACGGCCTCGTCGGGTCGGTGGTGTTGTGCTCGTGCCTGGCTGTAGGCATGGCGGCGGAGGAGCGGTCATGGGGCCACCGGAGGAGCAGCACGGTCCTGGGTGCGGCGGAGGAGCAGCATGGTGCTAGGGGCGGCGGTGGAGCAGCACGAAGTCGTGGGGCCGTCGGAGGAGCATCACGGCCGTGGGCGGCGGAGGAGTTGCGGAGCCGTGGTGGCGGTGGCGGCGCGTCGTGGGGAGAGCTATGCCTGAGCGTGGGGCACACCGGCGACGGAGGAGCGGCACACGATTGGGCGGCGACTGGCTGAGGGAATCGACGGCGGCGGGTGGGGGGGAGAAGCGGCGGCGGCGGTTTCTTCTCCATGCCATGACCGGAAAAGGCACAGAGAAGAGGATGAAGAGGAACGTGAGGCTGGGAAGAGATAAGGCAACTCACCTGCTCACCTGTGAGCCCCGCGGACGCGTGTCGTCACCAGGAGGCGGGGGTTGCCAACGTCCGATCCCCCGGGGGGATCTAATCATTTTCCTATGGCGAGTGCCGAACTTACGATCGACACCGGCGTCGGCGTGTATGTAAAAATTGTTTCCATCGCCATTCGCCAAGTGCTTCTGATGGAGTTAAATAACTATATAGCGAGATGTGCCGAGAGTTTTACAAGGGAGCATTAGTTTTAGCGAGACTTATGGCAAATGAGACTATATCATCTCCTGCAGCCATATGTTCTCTGTATCGCCTGTTGTGTGAGCGCGACGGGATGTTCCGTGCATGTTTTAATCAGAATTTCATCTGGTGCATTCAAATTCGTGTGTGTCATCAAGCTTTTGTAAGCTGCAGGTAACGAAACGCATAGAATCAGAGCTAAACCGTGCACCGGAGGCCCCGGGAGAAAGACACGTCTCTCGCACTGTCATGTCAACATAGAGCTAACCTATCCACCTATAGTTGTTACTAGCTGCACATCACCCTTGAACTACTTTGCAGTTGGACAAATTATGGCCACCATCGTGCTATGTATTAATGATTTAAGATACGCTTAGTGGTCACAGTTGGAGCGTGCGAAATACAAAATATCCGTGACTTAATTCACAAAGTACTATGTAAGAAAATAGCAAGGAAAAAACTATGATTCAAACACTTATTTGCACACTAACTCTAATCATATCGAAATTAAAATAGTACATTGTAAAGAGGATTATCCATTATGTGAATTTGACTACGCTATTGTTCAGAAGAAAACACTACATTTCAGCAGCTTTGCAGATTCCGTCCATATCTCGGTTCACGTCTTAATCATCCAAGAATGAACATATATAATTTTTTGAGAAAACATGTGCTCATATTGTATGAGTATATGCAAACGTTCAAGACGCCAGGCATCCTGATCTTTCAAATAGTTGGCACTGATATTATTCCCTCATCCATCTCTCCCAATATGTGGATGACCCTAGGATACTGGTTCTAGTGACGCTTTCCAACCCATGCTTACATTATGTATGTTCTGAGTTCATCTGCAATATTTAGACAACGATGACATGACTAAATCATAGGATCCTGAACAATTCGGACTCACGCGTATCGGGAAATCACGAAGAGTCATCATGGGTGTTTGAGATTTCCTCCAACTATATCAATTCTGGAGAATCATATGATTAAAGCCTACAAATGTCGACAATATTTCACTTGTATGATTGCAAACATCCTTCACAATGATTCAGATCCAAAGACCATGGCCATGGCATAGTGTAAACCACTTGCTCGGACTGAAACAATCGAAATCGAAGGATGCAATCCAATCAGAATTAGCCTCGCTCCTCCAAATGAATTCCGTATGCGGTTCAATATATTCTCTTCCAGCAACGGAATGACATAACAAGGTGGTGAGAAAGCAAGGCTTGTAGCACAAGGTCGGATTTACGCAGAGATCCGAGACCTAATCTCCAGATGCGAGTGAAATCCTATTTCCGATACATTATATCATCGGCAATACAAAATCATCTATCTATGCAGTTGATAGATGTAGTGACTACATATCGATGTGGATCACTAGATTTGGACATGTATGGTTCCCGATGGAACCACAATCCCAATCGAAATGCAAATGCAACATGTATAGTGTAAAATTAATAAGTCACAACATGGATTATTGTTGTCGCTATATTTTGGTACAACCGATGTAGTGAGTTCCTTATACACAAGGACTACTCCTACGATGATGATTACCCATGTGTGTTTGTCATACACAAAGATTACTCTTGCAATAACAAAGCACGTGATCATCCAAAAGATGGAATTTGAGATGAAGGATTTGGTGAAATCCAAACAGTGCTTGAAATTACAAGTCGAGCTACTTCACTCAAGTATTATGGTACACCAAGTTGCCTATATTATAAATATTGGAGAAACTTAAAATGGACAAGTCATATCCATCTCCCATGCCGGTTGTTCAATCTAGAGAAAGATTCACTCAAACCACGGGATGATGTAGAACGGATGTTGGGACTTGAAGTTCCATATCTCAGTGCCATTGGATCCACCGACACAATTGGTTGGGAATTAAGAATTTCTTTCGATATCTCCAAGGCACCACACATTACTTGACATATCTATTATATACTAAAAGCACAATACGGTGTTTTAAAATAGAGACATCATATTAAGCCACATCATTCTAATTATTTTGTCAGTTAGATCTAAAATTTGCGGCTAGGATTTTACGTTGTTGCGTAACATGTGCATGCACCTATTATTTTAAACGTACCTGGCTGACACGTTAGTGGACCCACCTTTATTACTTAGGTAGAAAAACCGAATTGATCCATTATATCTAACGTCAAAAGGCAGTCTCCAAGAAAAAAAATTACATACCCTTTCGATTTACACGTTCAATGATTGTATACAGAAAATGAAAGACTCAGCGTGAAGGAACCGATTTGCTTCCATGTTAAACAAAAAATAAGAGATTGTATACGTGCAATATATATATCAATAAGAAAAAGGAGTTGTATGTTAGATGCAGGTTAGAAAATAAGATTTTTTTTCCAAAGAGCACGATGCACGCAGCATTAGGGCATCTTCAACGCGGCGACCCACCCCGCGTCCGCGCGTTCGGATAGGTTAAAACGGACAAAAACGCAGTCCAACGCGGTCATGTATCGCAAATGTGGATGGCCACAGTGTCCGGGACGACCCAAACCCATCCCAAATGTAGGCCAGGTTTGCGTGGCCGCGGATAGCACGCGACGTCCTCGCACGTCCGCATGCCCGCCTCCCTAAGCCCAGCTGTCGGTGGGAGGCGTGCGTCCTATTAAAAGTGGACTGAGAGGGAACTACCGCTGTCCAGTCCACTTCCCCACTCGTGGTCCACCTCCCCCACACGCTCGCAACCGCTGCCATGGCTCCAAAGAGGGCTTTTGCTCCCGGTGCCAACGACGGTGAGGCCAGCAGCAGCAGCCATCTTGCACCGGCGTTGAGGGCGTTGTCCGGACACCGCGGCGGTCTCTACATCGGATAGGCCGGCCGCGTTGGCGCGACATTGGCGCAACTCGCGCCGCAAGGTGCCGAAGCCGGAGGAGGACGACGACCCGGACATGCGGGCCGCTCTGGCGCTGTCCATCGCGGAGGAGGATAGGCCGGGAGCAGGCTGCCGTCTTGCGCCGGCGTTGAGGGATGTCGGACACCGCGTCTCTACATCGGATAGGCCGGCCGCGTCGGCACGACATTGGCGCAACTCGCGCCGCTGGTGCTGAAGCCGGAGGACGACGACGACTCGGACATGCGCGCCGCTCTGGCACTGTCCATCGCGGAGGAGGAGGAGGCCAAGTGGCCGAAGCTCGCGGAGGTGATCCGTACCTGCGCGATGGAGGAGGAGGCCCGGCAGGCGGTCGAGGACGCCGAGGCCTGAGCGTTGCTCAGCCAGGCCCACCGGGAGGAGGAGGCCTTGCAGCGACGCAACGAGGCCAGGCTCCAGCACGAGAAGAATAGGTGCGAGGAGGCCAGGTGCCAGCACAAGGAGGATAGGCGTCGGCGCGAGTAGGACAGGCGTGGAATGCATCACTTGTAATGTTTAACGTCTTTTCCGGTCAAGACCAAGATAATAGCTTTGTGGCTTATGTCTATTTGATGCTAACAGTATATGCGAGACATCAATTGTGTGCCACAAACTTGTGCAACAAAGATTTGATTTGGGTTCTCTTATGTTATATACCTACAACAAAATTCACCTTGGGAGATTTGGAATGAGCGGAGCGCGAGGATTTTTGAAACTTTGAATCTATGCACATTTCTATAACATCCCATATTTGTAATAAAGTGATAACTTGCACTCATGAGCATAACATGCATTTAATTTAGCTCTAAAAAACATTCCATTAATCGAAAACTATAAATGAAATCATTGAAATCATTTAAGCAGCTAATGGCTGAGATTAAAAGATGAAAAAGTTACGTAAAACATTAGTTATGTACAAACAAGATAACAAATTGAGATGGATAAAATAATACATGGCGAGTAGCGACGTTGCCATATGTCCATGGATCCGAGATCGGGAAGCCCAGATTGTGTTGTGCTGTGGAAACATAATCCTCACGTTCAACGATTTATTTCCTGTTTTCAGTATCACCACATACAAAAGACACATATAGTCAACCATATATTGAAAAGTGTCTTTGGCTAATGGGCACCAGTGCTCCTATTGTTTAAAAAAATTCAAAAATCATACATATTTATTTCAAAAAAATCTGAAAATAAATCTAGACATAATAAATGATCGTAACCTAAGGTGTGTAAAATTTCAATATGAAATTCTTTATATTGTAGACTACATAAAAAAAGACAAAGTCTGTTGAAATTTGGAGATTTGAAATATGCATATCCAGATCCACACGTTTGTTATTTTTGTGTAGCCCATAATTTTTTGTATTTGAAACTGACATTTTGCACGTTTATGGGACATTTCATTGGCTACACCATGATTTTTTTTCTAATTTTTTTTGAAACATATAAATGTGATTTTTATTTTTTCTAAAATAGCAGGAGCACTGGTGCCCAGGAGCACCAAATCTCCGTCCACGATATATTCCTTTCTTATTGCACAAAATAATTCTCCAACAAATTATAAATGGTTAAAGATGTCTTTGGCACAAATGATATTCTGTTAATATAGTATTTATGGTGAATATAGAACCATGCTAATTCAAATCTCATATATAACTGCCGATAGATCATAATAATAGACAAAAAATTACGTTGCCCTGCGAGGGCCACCTTTCTAGTTCTTGTAATTTCAGAGATATCTGAACTCCATTAGCATCAGGATACACTGATGTTGGCTACTTGAATGATCCCCACAATGTGTATCAACATGGTAGAACTGTCACTCCATTGATGTCGACAGACTCTGGTGACTACACCTACCAATCATTTTAAAATACAAGGCCTCGTACACACGTGTAGCTTTATGGAATGATAAACCACATACATCAGTCATGTGGTATTGGTTCTCTTGAACCATCAATCATTATCTACACAGATAATATTGCTTGTGTTGCATGGATGCAAACATGATACATCAAGAGCAATATCACTAAGCATATTGCCTCTAGATTGTTTTATCTCCATGAACTTCAGAAGAATTGGGGAATAAACATCTTGCAAGTCAAATCACACAATAATGTTGTTGGTTTGTTCACGGAGTCTCTACCAATTTCAACGTTCCAGAAGTATTTTATGGAATTGGTTTAAATTAACTACACAAGGTTGGAGTTCTGGCTCCGCCACTGATGCGACGGCTTCCAAATTTGCAAGAATCAGGGGGAGTATCTTCCTGAATCAATCATGTTCAAAGCACCATATTACACTCTTTTTCCCTTTATGAGTTTACTACACAGGTTCTCATCAAGGTTTTTAATGAGGTAATATGAACACAAGATGATATGTCATATTTTCTGTTTTCCCTAACGGGGTTTTTAGGAAAGTATATACGACATATATTGTTCTCTAAACTCTATGGGTTTTTCCCTTTTACAAGGTTTTTCTCATATTGAGTTAACAAAGAGACAATACCAATTATATGATGTGTCATTTTCTCATTATTTCCCACTGGGTTTTGAAGGAGTTTTAACAGCATATCTAACCATTATATGTTGCACCATTTTCTCCTTATTTTCCCACTGGGTTTTAAGGAGTTTTAGCAACATAACATACACACTACTCTCCTCATATTTTTCCCACAGGGTTTTTAGAGGAGATGATTCCAAAGATGATTCTAGAGATGACCAAGCACAAGGACAAGGAAGGATGATTAGGGGGAGTGTTAGGATTTAATTAATAGATTAATTAAAGGGGTAATCCTCCCTCATGTAATTCTCTATGTTGATTGGTTTGTCAACAGACACAACCCTTCCTCACACCTCTTCGAACGGACGTGACCCATATTCGTGTCCCTTTCCCTTGTATATAAGTTGTGAATCATCAATGGAACAGAACAGTTGAATCATTTGTTGTCTCTCTCGTTTGCTTCTCGATATTACTTTCAACACCTGCAAGCCTCCTGGCAATGTCCTCCACTCCATGTGTCATTGACATGTGGTGGTCATAGGACTAATGTGCAATAATTTCTGTATGCAAAGTGTGGCAAATATGCAAACAAATCTCTAGCGCGTGGCAAACCAAGTTTCCTTATCTGTAAAAGGGTCACGGATTGTCTTTAAAAATGTCGACCATTTTGGATAGAAATTATCGGTTAGGTAATACCTTTTGCTGTATGAGTCATTGATCTCATAGTTTACCTCTAGAGCATTCCCTTCGGCAAGTCTAGGAAACATTGGAGAGCGCTCTAACGGGTTGATGTCATTATGAGATCTCGCCATGCCAAAAAATGTGTGCCAAATCCGCATGTCATAATCCGCCACATCTTCGAGAACCGTACTACACTCTCCCGTATGACCTTTGTAAATCGCCTGCCAAGCCAATGGACAATTCTTCCATCCCTAATGCATGCAATAGATGCTTCCAAGCATCCCACGAAATCCTCTCGCCGTGTTTTGTGCAAGATATGAGTTGTGTCTTCTTCATCTGGCGCTCTCAAATAGAGAGGTCCAAATTCTACGACGATTGCCCCGAAAAACTTGTAGACATTGCCCTGGCATGTCGACTTAGACAGGCGGGGATAGTGATCCTATGTATCTGAATGAGCTCCATATGCAAGACACCTTAAGGAAGACGTGAATTTCTGAACCGAGGTGAAACCAGACAATCCGATGCGGTCTTTTTTGCACATAAAGTAGTCATCATACCCCCTCACACCAATCACAATCTTCATGAACTCTCTGTTCATCCTGAAGCATCGCCGAAAGTCCTTAGGTGTATGTGTTGGATTGTCGGGAAAATAGTCAGCCTCAAGCATCACAACACCCTGCATCCGTTGTATGTCCTTGCTCTTCTTCTTCTTCTTCCCCTTCCTATAACCTCCCCGTTGAGGTGGGGCAATTATCTTTGCTCGTAAGCGAAGAAGACAAGATATGTCCATTAACTTCTCTTCTTCGTCGGCGAAAGCACCCGCTTCATCTTGCATCAACATATGCATCATCATCCCATCATTGCTATCCATCATAGTTTATTTATCGAAAAATGAAGCAATCATGTACAGAACACTCTAGAGAGAGAAAAAAATCTTACAAAATTGGGTACCTAGGCACACAGATAGACATGTTGTGGGTGCGGTGGGCATCGGCGGCGCTAGTAGTGGGACAACGTGGGGCGGTTGCCACCCCTCACGGGCCGATTGTATTTGAGTATGGGCCAGAAGATGGGCCAAAAAATCTGGGCAGTGGCTACTGGCTGGCAGCCATCGACCATCAGCAACACGGGGGAACGAGGACGGGGTCGGGACGGACGAGCGCAACATCCAACAGAGTCCAGACTCCAGACCTAACCGCCCGCACCGCACCAGACCTCCTCCTGCCGCCGGCGTGTCGCCGCTCTTGCCGCCGGCGAGCCGCCGCTCCTGCCGCCGGCGTGCCGCCGCTACTGCCGCTCCTGCTGCCGGCGAGCCGCCACTTGGTGATGGACTTGGACAGGGAAGAGGAGGAAATCGATTGGGAATCGATAGCTATTCAGCTGGATGAAGAGTCAGAGGCAGAGAAGGAGAGGAATTTAGAGGAAGAATCAGAGGAGGAGGCGACGGCCACGGCGACGGTGACGCAGCAGCAGGTTATTTCTCCCCTTTCTCCATGCCTTTCTCCACTTCTACTTGTCTCAGATCTCCAGAATCTAGTCTAGAATTGTAGCACTTAATTTAGATTTCGTTTTTGATATTGTAGGCACAATCAAATGTTAATGAAGAATTCGATCTAGCAAATGTTGTTTCTGATCCTGGAATGCGGAGACCAATTAATGATTATCCAACCCTAGAATTAAGAGATAATATGAGATGGGCATATTTATGTAGAGGACGAAATCGTTTGGATGGTCACAAATTCCACAAAACAAAATTTGGTCCACATTCCAGGTCATTTATAGCTAAATGGTATGACCAATATGACTGGTTAGAGTACAGTGTGGAGAAGGATGCTGCATATTGTTTTCACTGTTTTATTTTCAAGTCTTCAAGCATTTCTTCACATTATGGGCATGCTGCTTTCACAAAGAATGGATTTAAATGTTGGAAAAAGGGACCAGAATAATTCAAGAAACATGTAGGTAATGCAAGCAGCATTCACAACAATGCAAGAAATAGCTGTGAAGATTTCAGAAACAAGAAGCAAAGTGTGGCATATGCTCTGGCTTGTTATGAGGAGAAATCTCATATTGACTATGAAACTCGTTTGAGGGCTGTTGTAGGCATTGTCCGGTTTCTTATGGATCAAGGTCTGGCTTTTCGTGGGCACGATGAGTCTAGCACTTCCCGGAACAAGGGTAATTTTCTTGAGTTGCTAGAGTGGTATGGCGCAAGATGCAATGAAGTGGCGGATGTCATAAATGAAAATGCTCCTGGAAATTGTCAATTGACATCTCATGAAATCCAACAAGATATATCACAGGCATGCGCAGAAGAAACTACAAAAATCATAATGAGTGAGCTTGGGAATTCTGGTTTCTCTCTACTTGTTGATGAGGCTCGTGATGCATCGGTCAAGGAGCAAATGGCTGTGATGATCAGGTTAGTTTTTTGCTATTACAAATTCATACTTCAGTTATTATGCTCTCACAACTCACATAACTATTCTAATGTTGCAACATATTGTTTTGCATGTAGGTTTGTGAACAAAAAAGGAGCGGTTTTGGAAAGATTGCTTGGTGTTAAGCATGTACATGACACTAGATCAGCTTCTTTGAAAAGTTCTTTGGATGCAATGTTTGAAAAACATAATTTGACAATGTCTAGATTAAGAGGACAAGGATATGATGGTGCATCTAATATGCGTGGGCAGCTGCATGGTTTAAAAACTTTGGTGTTGGCTGACAACCCTCATGTTTTTTATGTGCATTGTTTTGCCCACCAACTTCAGTTGGTGGTTGTGGCTGTTGTGAAAGGAGTTCTAGTTGTTGGTGATTTTTTTGGTCACTTAAATAAGATTGTCAACATGGTTAGTCCTTTTAGATTGTTGCAAATCGATCCATTTAACTCTCTGTCTCTATATATATGCATTCTAATCTTGTAACATATGGTTTTGCTTGTAGGTGAGTGCCTCTTGTAAGAAGAAAGATGCATTGTTGCAAAAGCATCATGACCATATGGTATCACTGCTAGATAATGGAGAGATAACAGCAGGAAGAGGTCAGCATCAGGAGACAAGTTTAGCAAGACCAGGTGATACACGTTGGGGCTCACACCATAAAACTCTTGTCCGGATTCTTCAAATGTGGGATTCAGTGATTTCAGTGATGGATAGTATTTCTCATGATGGGACAGATGCCGAGGAGAGAGGTTTGGCTTCAGGTTATATGATAAACATGGAAACCTTTGAGTTTGTTATTATCTTGCATTTGATGCTTCGAGTGCTTGGTATAACAAATGATCTGTCACATGCTTTGCAACAAAAGGATCAGAACATTGTGTGCGCCATGAATATGATTGTCTCGGTGAAGTGTCTATTGCAGAAAATGAGAGATGATGGATGGGAGCCTCTATTGCTTGCTGCTACTAATTGCAGTGCCGAATATGGATGACAATGTGTATGCTAGAGGTTATCCAAGGAGCTCACGCAAGATGGTTACTTGCTTACATCATTACAAGGTACAAATATTCAATGAGGTGCTTGATAGAAACATAGCTGAGATGAACAACAGGTTTGGTGAAACTTCTACACGCCTATTAAGGTGCATTGCATGCCTTGATCCTAGAGACTCATTTAGCAGATTTGATAATGAAAAGCTAGTTGAGCTTGCAACTATGTATTCGGTTGATTTCTCTTCTCATGATTGCTATGTCTTAAGTGACCAACTCAACAAATACATTGATGTCATGAAGAGAAGTTCTGAGTTTCTAGCTTGTGATACTCTAAGTGGTCTTCCTATCAAGTTGGTTCAAACTGGACATCATTTGACCTTTCCATTGGTATATCATCTGATTACTCTTGCATTGACATTGCGTGTGGCAACAGCATCAGTTGAGAGAGTTTTTTCAGCCATGAACATTATAAAGACAGATCGCAGAAATAGGATTGGTGATGACTGGCTCAATGATTTGATGATTTGTTATGTTGAGAAAGAGATATTTGCAAAAGTTCATGACAATCAGATTATGCTTCGCTTCCATTCATACAAGGACCGTCGAGGTCATCTACCTCAACGTTTTAGCCTTCCTAGCTTCAACATAACTTAGTGGTATGCTACCACTACAAGAGATGGGGGATTTGTTGACGAAAACCCTGGTGACAAAAATGCATACCGTCATGGATGTGTCCTTATAGGTGACGAATTCATCTTTCGTCAAGCATTTAAGGTAATGCTTGACGGTATGATTTCTCGTCAAGAAAAAATCATCACCCATTACCCAAGCGGGAAGGGCTTCCATCGTGTCTGTTAATAGGTGACGAAATCAAAGATCGAGGTGACGAAATATTACTAAGTTACTTTATTAAATGTTATTAGTTTTATATATCATGCGTGACCCACTTGTCAGGAACATATTTAATTAAATAAAAATTGTGGTTTGGAAGAATCGAACAAGGGCTTCGGCGTGACCGACGCGGAGTCTTACCGCTAAGGTAGATATGGAATTTTGATCTGAATCCGTAAGTAGTCTATTCTACATATTTATTAAAATGGTGTGATCTAGATGTTACGACATAATAATTCCCTTATTAATATTTATGTCGGCCGAGGGTGCCTCGTTTAAGTCGCGCCGCTAGCAGACACGGCCTATATAGGTGCTCTTGCTAACAGTCGAATCGACTAGGGTTCTCGTCAAGGTGAGAAGAATTCCGTGAAGGCTCCATTGTGGTGGCGGCGAGACGCATCATCGGTGAGTTCTCCTGATTGTTCGTTAGGTCTAGATTTTTTAATCAGTTGTCAAGATCTGTTCGAAGAACGTTGGCATGTTCTTAAGCTGAATTGTAGGCAATGGATCGAAGTTGGATAACCGATGGCACCAAGAAGTTCACAACAAAGTACATGGCAGGTGTTAGGGATTTCATCAAGTTTGCGCGAGAACACTTGGACAATACGGATGAACCAATCTTGTGCCCTTGCAAGGACTGCCTAAATCTGATACGTCAGGATATAAAAACAGTCGAGGATCACTGCAATTGTTCAGGTATGTCCATGACGTATACAAGATGGACTAGACATGGGGAAGATTTTAGTGATGACGAAGGGCGGGATAGAAACGATGATGGTGCGTATGATAGTGACAACGATGAAGAGGAAGACAATGGTGATTGTTATGTTGATGATTCGTCTAGTATGATCGATGAGCTGCGAAGTCCGGAAATAAAGGTCCCGACCTGCCAAATCCGTATGCTAATCTAATTGAGTCGGCGAAAAAGAACTTTATGAGGGATGCACCTCTTTCACTAGGTTGTCGTTCATCATTAAGCTCCTTCATGTCAAATCATACAGTCGGATAACAAACGGAGGATTTGATCTCTTACTTCAGCTTTTACGTACGGCTTTGCCAGATGTGGACTTTCCCAAATCATATGCTGATGCTAAGAGTGTTCTTTCTGATGTTGGGCTTGGTTATGAGACAATTCATGCATGCAAGTTTGATTGTTCTTTATTTTGGGGAGATCACAAGGACGATACGAACTGCCATGTTTGTGGATTATCAAGATATAGAGACCCTCATTGGAAAAAATAAAATCCCTCACAATGTGTTAAGGTACTTTCCTATAATTAAAAGGTTGCGAGAGACTATTTGTTAAAAAGGAAATGTCGACACATACTAGATGGCACAAAGAGAAGAGGGTTGTTGAGCCCAATGTACTTGAGGCACCCTGCTGATGGTGAGGCATGGAAGCACTTTGATGGCAAGTTTGATTGGTTTGCTAAAGATCCTCGTAACATAAGACTAGGTTTTGCCACAGACGGCTTCGATCCTTTTGGAAGTATGAGTAATCCTTACGGTATGTGGCCTGTTTTTGTGATTCCTTACAACTTCCCACCATGGATGTGCATGGATCAATCGAATTACATGATGGCATTGCTAATCCCCGGAAAGTATTCCCCAGGGAAAGATTTTCATGTATTTATGCAGCCACTGATAAAAGATATGATGCAGCTATGGAGTGGTGTGGAGACATTTGATGCATGCACGAGAGGAATATTTCCCATTGCATGCTGCGTTTCTTTGGTCTATTCATGATTATCCTGGATATGCCACTATGTCGAGCTGAAGCACAAGAGGATTTCATGCGTGTGTGCATTGCGATGAGAATCCTTGCGCTGAACCTTTGAAAAACAAAATTGGATATATTGGGCATCGGCGATTTCTTGATAAAAAACACCCATACGGGAGAAGCGAGACTTTTCAATGGTACAAGCTGAGACTAGAGATCCACCAAGGAAGTACACACCCAAAGAGGTAGGCTGCGAAGGTAGAAATGGTTAAGGATTTTGAACATGGGAAAAATCCAATAAGTAGAAAGCGGAAGCGTGCAACTGTACCCGGTGAACCAACATGGCACCTGAAAGTCAGCTTACATCATCTACCGTATCGCGCGGAACTTAAGATAGCTCACAACTTAGATGTGATGCATATTGAGAAGAACATATGTGACAATATTGTTGGTACACTACTTGAACTTGAGGGCAAGAATAAGGACACTCGTTAGTGCTAGAATTGATTTGAGGAAATTCAAAATGTGGAAGAAGTATTGGTTGGAGAAAATTGTGAAGGATGATGATGATGCGGCGAGTAACTTATGCGAAGCCCCTGCACCATGGACGCTTTCGAAGGAACAGAAGAGACATTTGTGTAGGTATTTGGCAAACACTAGGTTCCCGGATGGTTATTGCGCAAGCCGGGGAAGATGTGTGAATATTGATGGTTGTAAGGTTACCGGTATGAAGACGCATGATTGCCACATACTTACGCAGCGAGTGTTGCCGGCTGGGCTCAAGGGAATTGCATCTAAGGAAATGTATGTGGCTATTGCAGAGCTAGGAAGATTTTTAGGGAGCTGTGTGCCAAAACCACGAAAGTTGATGTGCTGAATCGATTGAAGGTTGAAATTGTTGTGATCCTATGCAAACTTGAGAAGCTCTTCCCCCCGGCTTTTTTGATGTAATGGTGCACTTAGCTATTCATCTTCCTGAGGAGGCTCTTTTGAGGGGTCCTGTTCATTATGGTTGGATGTATCCAGTTGAGAGAAGATTAGGTTATCTAAAGTCTACGGTCCGTAACAAAGCAAGGCCGGAAGGTTCTATCACGAGAGAGCTACATTGTTGATGAGTGTTTGATTTTTTGCTCTAGATTTTTCAAGGATGGCACGAAACAAGATTTAACAAAGATGATAGGAACCAAGACATTCGGAGAAAACCTGATCCTGACGAGATGGAAGTATTTTCAGTTGGAGCTAAAGGTCTTGGGAAATCCATTTTGAAACATTTTGACAAGGAATTTGACAAAATGGTTTGGTATGTGCTGAACAACTATGACGATGTAGAACGTTATATCAAGTAAGTAGTTATCTTCACTTTAATAACTACTTCTCAATGTTGCAGACATAATTGTCATGTATTTCATATGTGTTTTTTCTATGTTTCAGTGAATTCCGACAAGAATTGGGAGGTAGGGGTGTGCGTGACATCGAGGAGACGGTTCGGAGAGAGTTTGCGGGTTGGTTTGCAAACCATGTGAGACAGTTGGACAATGCATCGGAAGATTTGAAGTCTCCGGCTGCTTGGGCCGGACCGGCGTGTAGTAGTATACGCTGGTTGCAACGTAAAGGGTGCGAGGTTTCGCACGCTTACTCGGGATAAAGACCCGAAGACTCAAAATTCGGGCGTAGCGACTAAGGGATCTTTTGGTGATGCGAGATGAGACCGACTACTATGGTGTTCTGCAAGAAGTTCTTGAACTGCGAGTACGGGACTAACAAACACGGTGACAGGTCCGTGTACTTGTTTCGTTGCGATCGGTTCGACCTTGCGAGCAAGGGTTCGAAGATAAAAGATGATGGTTTTTTTAAAAGCGTTAACACTTCTATCCTATGGTTCAAGAATTCACCATTCATATTGGCCGAGTCAAGCTGAAACATGCTTCTATTTGGAGGATACAAAGTTTGGTGATCCGTGGAAAGTGGTGCAGAAGTTCAGCCATAGACATGTGTACGACGTTCCGGAATTAGAAGATGGTAACGATGATGCATTTGTACGGAATGAAGACGCATACCAGGAGGATGAAGGTTCGGTCGACCATACATTTCATGATGTTGTCGACCTAGACGAGGAAGCGAGATGTGGAAGCGAGAGGAGGATGATCATCGTGCTGCTTGAAGTTGTACGTATTCATGATGCTCGTACAATCCGTGAACTAGAGAATGCGGAAGATAGTCCCAATGTTGACATGGATATGAGCGAAGATGAACTAGAGAATCGGGAAGATAGTCTCATTTTGGAAGAGAACATACATGATGACGAGGGAAAAAATTCAGAAGAAGATAGTGATTTAGATTGATAGAAACATGTAATGCATACAACTATATGTTTTGTTCCAAACATTTGAAATGTTCTTATTTAGATGTTTACGATCTCGAACTTGTCATTGAATTATCCAGAAGGTTTTAAGAGCAAATTAATATAAGAAAAAATATGGACAAATATAAGAAAGCCAACATGTCGGTAACATAACTTTGACAATGGTTTTAATTAATCGACACTTGACACGATTACAACCAGCAGCACGATATGACTAACTATTGTTTTAACACAAGCAAAATCGACAATCGCATAAAGAGTCTTACAACTTAATTTAAACCTAAAGGGGCTGCATAGTTGGACACACGGGCACCATGAATCACGGACTAGCTACTCCAGATCGATTTCAGGCACATGGGTAGCAAACAAGTAAACCCCTGCATTTCCCAGGTAAAGCAAGAACAGCATCTTGTCACCCATCCGAAGGTGCTTTTCCTTGTCCATGAACTCCTTCCACCCATCGACGCAGACGACCATCGTCCGAAGAAATTGCGTAGGACGCATGCACCAAAGTACCGGGATGGCACACAATACGATTGCACCATATTGTTCCATATCTTTAGGAACCAAACGGCTAGGGATTTTCTGTTCCAACGAGTAGGGACATAGTTTAGTTAACACTTGTACGTAATGTAGGTCGCAAACTTAATGAAATGATATGATCTACTGCTTACCACGTGTTTGTTGTAATTTTCGCTGTTTGTCCAATTCGAGTATGCAGCATTGGGACAAGTAGTGCTCCTTGATCATAATCTCCGGCATTGTGGTACTCAACAAGGTAGTCCAAGTTGTCCACTCGAAGAATGACAGGTATGCATCATCCTCCAATTTATCATTGTTCCATCGGTACTGCGAGCGAGTCAACAATGTCACGCTTCGTACGGGACAATCGGTAGTAAGTCTGCATAATTAAAATAACCGACATAAGATTGAATAATTAATATGATCAATCATTGTGTCCAAAGGTGGAAAATTACCTGGATGGATTAGTGGTTCGAGTTCCGGTTATTACAAGAGTATCCGACCGGATGAGTTAACTCTGAAAATTAACTCCATGCCAACCTTAAAATTGTACACTCTAGCAAATTCGTTCCAAAATCTTCCGTTGATATAGGTTACTGCAGCTCTCGTTGGTAACATTAACAACAAATGCATGGCCATCTTTGGTTTTGAGTGCGGCTTCAAAAGTTGTCCTGTGGGAGGTCTGGACACCATACTTCTTAAGGAAATACGGTCTATAGTAGCAAGGGATGACCTAAATTCAGTAGAGTTAATACAAAAGTAAGTTAAATATGCGTCTACTCGGATAATCACCGAGTCTCAGATCTTGGACTTCTATCAGCACATATCTGAACTTCTATCAGCACATATCTGAACTTCTATCAGCACATATCTGAACTTCTATCGGTATAGGACCGAACTACCGATACCTCTATCTCTAACAGCTACAACTATCGTAAAACTGGTATGAACGTAAAAGTTATCGCAACTATCGTAAAACTCAACCATAAATAAGCGGTTAATACATATGGTGACCAACAATTATTACACACATCTGAATAATAGTACTAAACTAGCAATAACTACTAGGATCACGTGTTAAACTTTGATGTGGCGGCGAATTAATGAAACATCTGAATGAATTTTAAACTTATAAGTGCATGTACCGTCTTCTCCTCAAAACCCTCTTGTAGTGTTTGCACGAAAAAACCTAACGCGACTCCCCCTCTGCCGCACATCCCCTTCTTGTCAAAGAAAACTGGACACTGCAAAAAATATGAAGAAAGATTACAAATCGGAAACAACGATCGATCGCGAGACGTACATGTTATGTACGTACTCCACTAGTAGGCGCCATCCTTGGTCTCGACGCGGAGCGAGAGTCTTACAAGTCTCGCCGGCGAGAGACGTGGCGAGCTGTGGCGGCGAGAGACGTGGCGAGATCTGGCGGCGAGAGACGTGGCGAGATCTGGCGGCGGCTGAAGGAGGTCGTGATATGATGGCAAGTTATATCGTGGAGTAAATTTCGGTAGGTCAATAGGAGTGCAAATGGGCGGTGCTGGGTTTAGATGTGACAACACGGTCGAATGCGCGTCAGTTGGACTAGACCCGCGTCAGTTTTCTCTTCGTCTGTCGTGTCAATATTTATCCCCTTCCCCCTCCCCTACCGTCTCAATATTCGCACCGCATCCTGGTTTCCACTTTCCACACTTCTCGTCGTCTCCTCTCCCTCATTATCTTCGTCTCCCGCCGCTGCGTCGCCATGGACATGGATGAGCAGCAAATCTACAATCTGGACTAGCAAGCGCGCAGTCCACATCCACGACGAGGAGGACTCGGAGGTGGTCTACACCAACGACCCACGGGAAGTGCGCCGCATCCTCGACATGTACACGGAGTGGCTCATGGAGGAGGAGCACAAGTTCGTCGGCCTCGACTTCGAGTACACCAACCATCGAGCCGAGGACGAGAAGAAGATCGCCGTGGTTCAACTCTGCATGCGTCGACATGTGCTTGGTGTTCCACTACGCAGCGTAAGAACTAATCCCCTTTTTTAATCTTTCGTTTGGGGTTTTTTACTTGCCGCCGTTCTGTCTCTCTTTGATTTTCGTTAGACATTGTTCCCGAAAATCGGTACATTCCCGATCTAAATCTGCTACACATTGTTCCGGAAAAGCGAGTACATTCCCGATCTAAATCTGCTACACATTGTTCCCGATTTATTAATTTGTTTCATCTTCGTCTCCTCTGTAGGTTCTTGCATATTTGTAACTGGTCCGTGACTAGTACATTACTTTGTTTATTGCGGTGCTAAGCTGGTGGGAGTCTCCGGCAATCTGCGATTTCTTTCGAGAAGGCGCTACGTTTGCGAGTGTTGACATCCGTGGTGACAAGAGAGTTCTGCGGAGGACATGGCACATGGAGATTCCTTCTGAGTACTACGTCGATCTCCAGGACGAGTACTTCAAGTACACTCGGTCATGCGAGGGCTGGCATGGCTACCATGGCAGCAAGACTCATTGATTCATGGTTCGGTGATATGAAGAAGAAGTTCCACCACCATCGGCACAGACTGTGGGGGGACTTCCCACTTCCAAATATGAACATCGAGTATGCAGCCATTGATGCTTGGGTCTCGTACGAGCTCTACCGCAAGATCGTGGTCGACAGAGTCCTGCTGATGGTGGATTGATCATCTCTTCTGCTGCATGACCCCCTGATCTTTTGGTTTGGTCTCCCTCCTGCGTGAGGTGCTTTTGGCTAGTAGTCCGTTCTTTTGAAACTGTAAATATTTTGCCATGATATGTTAACAATTGTCTTGGGAGGTTTCAATTTTATGTTA
The DNA here is from genome assembly GCF_022539505.1 of Lolium rigidum. Lineage (NCBI taxonomy): Eukaryota > Viridiplantae > Streptophyta > Magnoliopsida > Poales > Poaceae > Lolium > Lolium rigidum. Next base: position 246,457,497 of record NC_061514.1, on the reverse strand, counting down.
ACAATTGTTCTTTTGAAACTAAATGTTCAGAGCAGTAGAGTTCTTCAAAATCAAAACATACCAGACGTAAAAATCACAAAAAATTGTGATTAAAATTTTCTTTATGACTTTTACTCATTTATCTGAAATTTCTCATCGAAAAAATCTCAAAGTGGTGAACAATAACATAATATGGTGTCCCCATGGTGGACATGTGTCGAACGAGGGGTTTTCGGACGAAAAGAGGGGGAATCGCCAAAGCTCGACCAAACCACCATGGATTTGGGGCATGATTTGGCACCCTTGTGCACATTGTGATATCACACCTTGGTTGCTATGGGTTTTGATTTTTTGGAGTTGGTGGCTTGGTGTCCCCATGGTGGACATGTGTCGAACGAGGGTTTTCGGACGAAAAGGGGAAATCGCCAAAAGCCGACCAAACCACCATGGATTTGGGGCATGATTTGGCACCCTTGTGCACATTGTGATATGACACCTTGCTTGCTATGGGTTTTGATTTTTTGTAGTTGGTGGCATGGTGTCCCCATGGTGGACATGTGTCGAACGAGGGGTTTTCGGACGAAAGAGGGGAAATCGCTAAAACCGACCAAACCACCATGGATTTGGGGCATGATTTGGCACCCTTGTGCACATTGTGATATGACACCTTGCTTGCTATGGGTTTTGATTTTTGGAGTTGGTGGCATGGTGTCCCCATGGTGGACATGTGTCGAACGAGGGGTTTTCGGACGAAAAGAGGGGGAAATCGCCAAAAACTGACCAAACCACCATGGATTTGGGGCATGATTTGGCACACTTGTGCACATTGTGATATGACACCTTGCTTGCTATGGGTTTTGATTTTTGGAGTTGGTGGCATGGTGTCCCCATGGTGGACATGTGTCGAACGAGGGGTTTTCGGACGAAAAGAGGGCGAAATCGCCAAAAACTGACCAAACCACCATGGATTTGGGGCATGATTTGGCACACTTGTGCACATTGTGATATGACACCTTGCTTGCTATGGGTTTTGATTTTTGGAGTTGGTGGCTTGGTGTCCCCATGGTGGACATGTGTCGAACGAGGGGTTTTCGGACGAAAAGAGGGGAAATCGCCAAAAACTGACCAAACCACCATGGATTTGGGGCATGATTTGGCACACTTGTGCACATTGTGATATGACACCTTGCTTTCTATGGGTTTTTATTTTTTGGAGTTGGTGGCATGGTGTCCCCATGGTGGACATGTGTCGAACGAGGGGTTTTCGGACGAAAAGAGGGGGAAATCGCCAAAAACTGACCAAACCACCATGGATTTGGGGCATGATTTGGCACACTTGTGCACATTGTGATATGACACCTTGCTTGCTATGGGTTTTGATTTTTTGGAGTTGGTGGCATGGTGTCCCCATGGTGGACATGTGTCGAACGAGGGGTTTTCGGACGAAAAGAGGGGAAATCGCCAAAAACTCACCAAACCACCATGGATTTGGGGCATGATTTGGCACACTTGTGCACATTGTGATATGAAACCTTGCTTGCTATGGGTTTTGATTTTTTGGAGTTGGTGGCATGGTGTCCCCATGGTGGACATGTGTCGAACGAGGGGTTTTCGGACGAAAAGAGGGAAATCGCCAAAAACTGACCAAACCACCATCGATTTGGGGCATGATTTGGCACCCTTGTGCACATTGTGATATCACACCTTGGTTGCTATGGGTTTTGATTTTTTGGAGTTGGTGGCTTGGTGTCCCCATGGTGGACATGTGTCGAACGAGGGGTTTTCGGACGAAAAGAGGGAAATCGCCAAAACCGACCAAACCACCATGGATTTGGGGCATGATTTGGCACACTTGTGCACATTGTGATATGACACCTTGCTTGCTATGGGTTTTGATTTTTTGGAGTTGGTGGCATGGTGTCCCCATGGTGGACATGTGTCGAACGAGGGGTTTTCGGACGAAAAGAGGGGGAATCGCCAAAAACTGACCAAACCACCATGGATTTGGGGCATGATTCGGCACACTTGTGCACATTGTGATATGACACCTTTCTTGCTATGGGTTTTGATTTTTTGGAGTTGGTGGCATGGTGTCCCCATGGTGGACATGTGTCGAACGAGGGGTTTTCGGACGAAAAGAGGGGGAAATCGCCAAAAGCCGACCAAACCACCATCGATTTGGGGCATGATTTGGCACCCTTGTGCACATTGTGATATCACACCTTGGTTGCTATGGGTTTTGATTTTTGGAGTTGGTGGCTTGGTGTCCCCATGGTGGACATGTGTCGAACGAGGGGTTTTCGGACGAAAAGAGGGGAAATCGCCAAAAACCGACCAAACCACCATGGATTTGGGGCATGATTTGGCACACTTGTGCACATTGTGATATGACACCTTGCTTGCTATGGGTTTTGATTTTTTGGAGTTGGTGGCATGGTGTCCCCATGGTGGACATGTGTCGAACGAGGGGTTTTCGGACGAAAAGAGGGGAAATCGCCAAAAACTCACCAAACCACCATGGATTTGGGGCATGATTTGGCACACTTGTGCACATTGTGATATGACACCTTGCTTGCTATGGGTTTTGATTTTTGGAGTTGGTGGCTTGGTGTCCCCATGGTGGACATGTGTCGAACGAGGGTTTTCGGACGAAAAGAGGGGAAATCGCCAAAACCGACCAAACCACCTTGGATTTGGGGCATTTAACGTCACCACATTACCCTACAACAGAAGTTTCACTTGGAAAAAGGTTTGACAACCTCTTAGTGCAATTAGGTCAACCTAGGTTTCACCAAATACTCAAACTTTCATATAAAATTGAAAATTTGTTGAAATCTTTCCAAACCTTGTGTATTGGCCAATGTGTGGCTAACACTTTCCATGGAAAATAACAAACTAGAAAAAAATTTGGCATAAGGGTGCATCAACATGTGGGTAATGACGCTAGCATGCTATCTTGGCAGTTTGGTTTGAAAATTTTCAAAAATTCATCCCCTAAACTCAAGAAGAGGCTATGTGTGATCACTAATTCGTATTTCAAATATTTTAGAGTTTTTAATACCCATACTGAAAATTCTGTGCCAGCCCATCCGTCATGCGTGGGACCCATGTCAAAGTAATGGGAAAGTGGACTGACTACATGCAGCAATCCACGTTTTCACACCCACGCGTCAGACAGAGGAACCCAAACGGCAGCACCTCATCGTATATCCATCGGCCCCATCGTCTCTCCCACCCGCAACTTCTATTCCCCAATCTCTGGAGAAAAACCCTGCTTGCACCTCCACCAGCGCAACACCGACCTCCCCTTCCACCGAAGATCCCGAAGATGAAGCGTGTTCGCGGAGACGAGCCGGAGGCGAGTGCGGTCGTCAACGTCGACAGAGGCGACGGCGAGGGTCCGGTAGTAGTCGACGTCGCGGAGGCGGGATCTTCTTCCGCAACTGGAGCCGCTCTTCGCCGCGCCGTGACCGTGGAGGGCTCCGCCCAACCGGCCGTGGTCGCCGTCGCTGATGAGGCCACGGGAGACGTCCTCGCTCCCGCGGCACAAGCAGATGACCAGGGCTTCGATCCGAATGACCCGTTCTACCGCCACTCCAGGCAGTACCGCGAGCTATATGGCCCCAGAGAGTGCGACGAGTTCGAAGAGGAGGCCTCCGACAACTGCAGCGAGGTACTCTACTATTCCGATCGATCCCCTGTTTTTCTTGATCTTACTGTTCACCATAGGGTTTGCTCATAGGGTAGATTGATTTGCCCTGTCTGCGACTTCTTGTACAAATTGATGATTCGGGGTTCTTGCTCATCCGATTTATGGTTTGTAGTTACTAGATCTCGTAATATTTGATGCACATCTTGATTCAACTGTAATGATTCCTTTTGTGTGATGAATGATACCTGCTTAGTGTAACGCTCATCGCATTTCAAACTTAAATTCATCCGAATATGAATCATACCAGAGTGATTATGATTACAAGAATTATATTATAGGTACTATTAATTGATCTGATACATGGATTTTATAATCACCATTTGTCTTAAACTCGGTGCTTATTTATACGATGAAAGCATAGTGTGTACATCATTTTAATTTGGGGAACAAGTGAATTATCAGTTGCATGTAATTTATGACCATAATTTTTGTTCAATTCCTGCTTATTGACGTCATGAATCCATATTGTTTTATGAATCAGTACATCTTCAGGGAACAAATGATTGATCCCTGATCCATGAAATTTATAATCACCATTTTCTCTTAAATTGGTGCTTACTTATAATACTGAAATAATGATTGGACTACCCATGAACAAGTTGTGACAACAGTTTAAATTGGTGGTTATTTATATTAGTGAAGTAATTATGTATGGTTGGATCTGGATCATAAATGTTGATTCTACATGATTAATTCTTAATAATGTTCATACAAAAATATTTAATGCTTCAATTGTATTTCAGTTAATTTCCTTCTCTCACTTCTTCTTTACTTTCAAAATCGCGAGGAAGACTCGAGGACGTTGACGACGACAAGGAGGACCGGGACCGGAAGAGCCGCTTCGTTCGAAGAAGCCGAAGACCGGCCGGATCCCTTTCCGTCGTAACGGAAAGCCACATTGCCCATTCTCGCGGCGAGGTTTTCCCGAACGATCTCGTGTGTCCGATCCAAGACGCGACGGGAGTTGGAAAAGGTAGCAAGCGAAGCACAATCCTCGCTAGCAAGGCGAAGCACGCTGCCTTTGGCAAGTTCCTCGGGGACTACGTCAGGACCGGCCTCATCCCGCTCGTCGGTCCAGCTGTTGGCCCTCATGTTCTCCACTAAATTTAGTTTCGTTTAGTTGTTCCCCTGGAGGTTCATGGTTAAACTATGTCATGTTTCAAAGACTATGTTCTACTTTTGTTATTTGGAACCCGGGCAATCATACCCAGTTGTTTAACTTCCGACCTAGTGGGCTTGTTCTGTTTTTCCCAAGGCCCAGGGAAGTACATATTAATTTGCAAAAAATGAACAATTAAAATCAGTGAAAATTGAACTGGCAGTAGAAAAAATGCAGGACCAAATAGTCAATCGTAAAGTTTACCCCCTACATAATCCCACTATACAATCCCTTCACACAAGAGCAGCCAGGGTAGCGATATGACATAAACACACAATGGGCACACACAAATTGTAGACTAAAACAATTATATCATATGATAAAGATTATATCATAGGATATCAACTGAAACTTCAATACCACCACGGCCGCCCTGGTTGAAAAGAATGAGAACAACATTCCCAGATTCAAAGTTATACTCCTTAGTAAACTCCGACCAAGCAGGAATCGAACTTCATCCTTCCATCGATAGTATTGTAGTATGCACCCCGAGGGTGGTAGCCATAGTCATCAACAAAAAACATGCCTCCCCGCTTTCAGAGATATTCAAGGACCTAACAACTTCCTTCGGTATACGCTGAATAATAAAAATTAAATTATATATGAGAAGGATATAAAGGATAACTAAGATTACATAAAGAAAACGAGAATTATACCAGTCCATTGCCCTTCAAATCAGTATTCGTCAAGGTGTGCACAAAAACAACACCAAGACCAAGACCACGCTCACGGAGAAGTTGTTCCTTCTTCAATGTTTGAGCAGTAGTAAGCATAACACCTTTAGTGTGGACAATCTGCAGTTGGAATTTCCGCATACAAATTTAAAATTAATAAAAGAATAAAAAGAGGAGATATAACATCAGTTATATTAAAAAAATGGGCAACACATGGTAAAAGATAAAACAGAATTACCATCGACACGATGCTTTTCGATGCCATCGGGACCCTACCGCAAAAATCCCAAACAGTTCAGGAGCACTATCAAACCCAAACATGATACAGATCACCAACTTTCGTGTCGTAGTCATGAAGAAATTTTGGTATCCAGTACCAAAAACACGTGTCTTCGAACTGCCTTTCTTAACATGAAATTTGTACTTCACTTCATCCGATGTAACGACAAAGAAGATATTACCAACAAGGTTGTTGAACTGCCTCCTCACAAAACAAGGCACAATCTGAAAAACAGTAGAAACAAAAATGCAGAAAATAAGGATATAGTCTAGAATCATGTCAACAAAAAAGATACATTCTAAAAAAGGATATATACCATAAAGTCATCAAATCTGCTTCCAAGATAACAACGAAATGAACTGAGAGTCTCCCGCCTCTGCTGACAATGATTGCCCATCGAACCACAAACAACACAGTTCATCCTGTGTATATTTAGCAATTACCAAAGCTAGTAAAAAATACGAGTAGGTAGGGCATATTCATAGAAATCTATCCATAGATCTGAAACCATACACATATATCCATAGATCTGAACAAACAAGATTATTCAGAGGACAAAAAGGATTTTCAACAAACAGAGAAAAAGGAGGTGAGGTGAAGTAGTGACATGTAAAAACATATTTTCCTACCTCTCAAAACAAACGAAAATCTTCAGAGAGAAAAGAGTTTTTCAAGCACAAAGAGAGAGAAAGAAGATGAAGGAGACTTGCTTCACCGCATGAACAAGGGAGGGCAGAAGGCAAAACCAACCAGGGGCATTATAAATACAATAAGTAGTAGTAACTGCCTACAACCGCTATTTAATGAGGCTGTGGGGTAGATGGTGGTTGCTATCCTGTAAGTTCAAAAGTCAAACACAAAGTATCTCATGCAAAAATACATTGAATCATAAAGTTGCACTTCAAAATTATTTAAAACCATATGATTTACAACTTCAAATGTACAACAAAATGTTGACTACATGCCTTTGTTCGGACTATAGGTTAGGTCAGAACAATTATGGCATGTTAGTCATTTTTTCAACATACATAAAAAACAAATGCTCATTTGTGGACGAAGTGCACAATTATACCAAAGTAGGCATCACTTCAACACATGAAACTACACCAAACCTCATGAAAAATTTAAATTTGAATTTTGCACATGAATGTCACAACATTTACTCAGTCCCACTAGTTACTGATGATTTTACATTGAATTTAGCATTTATTATGAGTTTTACTCGTTTCTGTCATTTTTTAATTAAAATATACATGTACAGTTCCATTTTCGGAGTAATATTTTTTCTTTCACGGCAAAAACTTGTTCCCTCCAAATTGTAGTACGCCGGCTGCCAAAACGCCCAAATTTTTGTTCCCTCCACTCCTCCCGCGCACCCCACCTATCAAATATTTTGCCCTCCCTTATATACGTCGTGCCTCTACCCCATGATTTACGAGCATCTTAACTACCCACCCACCCGACCTCATCCTCTCGTGCTCACCCCGATCCGGTGTCTTCGCCGGACGTTCATCCATCTCGCATCTATCTCCCCGGCCGGTGGTCGCCATGGCCGGCAGTCGTCGAAACGTCGGGGTGAAGGAAAATCGCACACACACGCCGAAGAAGGCGCCCGGCTCGAAGAAACGCCAAGGTAAATCTGTCGGTGATCGGCTTGTTGTTGTGTTTTTCGGATGGTTAGATCGAGAGATCGGTTTTACATGTCTACCACGCCCGTTTGACCTATATCTAGATCTTGCATATTTGATAGATCCAATCCCGACATCATACGTATAGGGTTTATCGTTTTTATTGCGGAGACAATCATGCCGTGCTATACAATCTTTGCCATCCCGTCTCTGTACAATCTTTTGCATAGACAATTGTTTGCCGAAACACTTAACTCGAACTAATTCCAGCCGTTGCCGAAAACAGCCTGACGAGCTACGAGTGAACAACGACATTGCTTCGGACTTTTATTCCTCGGTTCGGAGGAAGCGAGTTTGATCTAGAACAATTGTTTGTTGTTTTCTATGGAACTAGTTAGTTTGCACGTGCAATGCACGTCTTAACAATGTAATGAAGTTTTTTTAATCATGTACTTTGTTTCATCAGTCTATTTATTTCCACAATTTTTGTTTATCTATGTCTTTCAAAAGTCAAAAATCAAATTTCAGCACATATCTGAACTTCTATCAGCACATATCTGAACTTCTATCAGCACATACCTGAACTTCTATCGGTATAGGACTGAACTACCGATACCTCATTATGTGTCAATTATTTGTTACGAGTAGATATCTAAAAGCACATGATGTCCCTTAGCCTGGCATATGCCCCCTCTTATGTTTTGTTCGCCGACATCATACGTAGACTCTTATGTTTTCAATCATTTGTCATTGTACAATATTTTGCAATGACAATTATTTGCTGTTTTCTATGGAATTGGCCCCCTCTTATGTTTTGTTCACGCTCCGCTCTTCTGATTATTTCAGCGGAGACACAAAACCCCGTCAAGCCGGCATATGAGCTTGCCAAGGAGAAACAAATGCAAGAAAATGTAGTACGCATGGAAAAATTTTCGCTGAAAAATATGGACCTCCCCACAAATTTCAGAAAGATTTCTCTGGTTTTGCACGTACATTAGTGTATGGTGGGGTACAAATAGGAACTAGTAACAATCTAAAGGACACAGACTGCGAAGAGATGGAGGTCGAAGAGGACCCTTCGTATGAACCGAATCCGAAGAGATAGCTACCGCCGATGATGATCTTCATTCGGATGAGGATCGACGCACTCGTCAGCAAAACTTTAGCTCAGTGTCTGTGGAACTATGTCCGAACTATGATAGGAAATACGTACATGCTAAATGTTTCCTACTAATGTAGCCTCTACTTTGCTTGCGAGATAGTTGCTTCTTCCGCAATAGTTGCACGTAAGAAGCGATCCATACCCGAAGTTGCACCATCCAACATTGCAACAAGATCAATGGCAACAACCGAACTCGAAGCTGGGTCATCCGATGAGCCGACGGCCACCGCTGGTCCGAACACCGAAGGAGCACCCTCACCTAACCAGATCATGACATCCGGAGGCAGCACCTCATCTCCCGAGGACAATCAAATTGTAAACTTTGAGCGGCAAGGTATGAAAGTTTGTAAAAACTAAACACCGTACCGCATATTTTCATATAAAAGAGAATCATTTCATATCTCTTATTTCGAGACATTGACAACATCCGGCGGTAGTAAGAGAAAGAGAGGTGGACGCTGACGTACCATGGGCCATGGACTACATGAGTACACAAGAAGAAATGGTGGCAATAAGATGCCAATTGAATTCACTCGTGGTGTCAGGAGACCCAAGGATTATGTCCAGTCAGCAAAGCTGAGCAATGAGGTTGGTATTCACATCCGTGAAAAAATGCCGCTTGCAACACACTCGGACACAAGTACAAGAAAGATGACACTCTCAAACATGTCATTCCTCATGCTATAAGTACGAGTAGCGGTGAGTCCTGTACAATCTTGGTTTAACCTAATTAGTATGCTACATGATCAACTATCTAAGAATCTACCGATTAATGCATCACTATTTTGAAGGGAAAGTTTAATATGGACAAAAATGATGAGGTGGCTCAAGATGTGTGCACTGATATGCTGCAAGTTAGTATTCGGCAGTTCCGATATAGGCTTAAAAAGGAGTATTGGCCGAAAATTAAAAATCTCACACTGGAGCAAGCATATCTCAAGAAGCCAGGTCATGTAGAAGAGAAAAGCTGGAAAGAACTGGTGAAAAGATGGTTTGATGAGAAGTACCAGGTACATAAACGTTATTGCTTTCAGTAACAGCTACTGAATTCTTACATTTCTCTGATCTGGATAAATAAAATGCATGTACCGAACATAGGACTCGTGTGTAATAAATGGAAAGAACAGAGAAGCCGTGAAACAGTTCCATACCATCGGATCTCGAAGCTATGTTGCTCACTCGGGAACATCTAGTAAGTGTTCTGAATTTCCCAATACAGTTCATACTTCGTCATACACAGTGTACAATGGTAATGTGCATTCTACACTTTTTCAAGCGTAGACTAAGCAACAGGAAGAAGAAACCTCTCCAATTGAATTTTTTAGAATCACACACACTAACAAGGATAACATTATGAGTGCTGAAGCAAAAAGTGCATATGTAAGAAATATTTCTTATTAGCACAATATAATATAATCCAGTTTTGTATGTTGTCCATGCAATGATTGTAATCTTTATGCATGATCAAATGGTGGCAAAAAAGCGGCGCCACGCAATGAAGATGAACCTGATTTGACTGATTTGCAAATTGTTCAGCTAGTTCCGAGCGAGAAAAGCCCATCCACCACCCGCAACAACGACATTCCTACCAAGATTGGGCGTCGCAACAAGTTCCAGGAAGTCTTACTGTCTCAGCAACACGCATCCGAGAGCTACAACAAAGACCGGTAGGTCAAGAGCAGAACTCCATACGAGCAGCTGAAACGTACCACGGTGACATGCGGGCAAGACTGCAAGAACAAGATGAAAAATTTGAAGAGATCGGAAGAAGCAGGAGGAAGAACTTGAAGTCGTGAAGAAAGCCCAAGAAGAAAAGACTCGGCTTATGAAAAGAGGCTGACGTAAATGGATGCCGTGCTTAATTTGCTCTTGAGGACATCCCAGCCACCATCCATGTCTCAATCCCAGGGCAACTAATCTATTGCACCACCGTCCTACAACATTATTAATAATAGGTCTTTTAATTTCTTTGTGTTCCAATTGTAATTTTCTTATGAATCTTTCGGTCTGTGAGAGACATATATACTTCTTGTGCCACCATTTAAGTATGATATTTATTGTCTACTTTTTGATATTTCGCCAGGTTTTTTGTTTCCCAAATTTCGCAAATAATTCAAATGCTCTCAAATTTTGTCAAATTCAAAAGGTGACGGAAAATGTCACAACGTCACTATTAAATGAAACCACGTGGCACCAATTTCTGGTCCCACTTGTCGAATTTGTGGGTCCCACCAGTCAGCATTATTGGGACCCATATGTCGGCAACAACCTGGTCCCACTTGTCTGAATTTTGTGGATCCCACCGGTCAGAATATTGTGGGTCCAGCTTGTCATAATATTTTGTGGGTCCCACCAGATATCCATGTCAGCGCCGTCGGACCCATGTTGTCAGAAGCCAAATGGACCCACATGTAAGGCCACGTATGCTTTTTTTGGACCAATCAGAAGCTTCCCAAGATTTAGATATTGACGAAAGTTGCAATTTTTCGTGACAAACCTGTCTGTCAACAATGAACCTTTGATGTTGACGAATTTGCAGGTCGTCACCATCAAACATTTGACGTTGACGAAAAAATGCATACCGTCACCCCCGATATTTTATGACGGAGCTTCCTTGACGAACCCCATGACGATCAAATTTTGTCACCGCGAAGTAATCCTTGACGAAAATTGGCCTTAACATGACGAAAGTGATTTGTCAAAAAAAATGTTTTCCTTTGTAGTGTACATTTCCTCCATTTCTACGTATTTTCGAGTTTTTAGTGATTGTACTTCATGAATCATAAATATTGAAGCTTGTGGAGTATTTGTTTTGCTATATAGACTCCCTTTTGTGCAACAAAAAAATTAGTCCATTTTTGTTCGCCCCCCCTCGGCTCAATTCCTGGCTCCGCCACTGGTTGCAGGCAGATATGCGCACACATGTGGCGAGTGCCGAACTTACGATCGACACCGGCGTCGGCGTGTATGTAAAAATTGTTTCCATCGCCATTCGCCAAGTGCTTCTGATGGAGTTAAATAACTATATTGCGAGATGTGCCGAGAGTTTTACAAGGGAGCATTAGTTTTTAGCGAGATTTATGGCAAATGAGACTATATCATCTCCTGCAGCCATATGTTCTCTGTATCGCCTGTTGTGTGAGCGCGACGGGATGTTCCGTGCATGTTTTAATCAGAATTTCATCTGGTGCATTCAAATTCGTGTGTGTCATCAAGCTTTTGTAAGCTGCAGGTAACGAAACGCATAGAATCAGAGCTAAACCGTGCACCGGAGGCCCCGGGAGAAAGACACGTCTCTCGCACTGTCATGTCAACATAGAGCTAACCTATCCACCTATAGTTGTTACTAGCTGCACATCACCCTTGAACTACTTTGCAGTTGGACAAATTATGGCCACCATCGTGCTATGTATTAATGATTTAAGATACGCTTAGTGGTCACAGTTGGAGCGTGCGAAATACAAAATATCCGTGACTTAATTCACAAAGTACTATGTAAGAAAATAGCAAGGAAAAAACTATGATTCAAACACTTATTTGCACACTAACTCTAATCATATCGAAATTAAAATAGTACATTGTAAAGAGGATTATCCATTATGTGAATTTGACTACGCTATTGTTCAGAAGAAAACACTACATTTCAGCAGCTTTGCAGATTCCGTCCATATCTCGGTTCACGTCTTAATCATCCAAGAATGAACATATATAATTTTTTGAGAAAACATGTGCTCATATTGTATGAGTATTGAGTATATGCAAACGTTCAAGACGCCAGGCATCCTGATCTTTCAAATAGTTGGCACTGATATTATTCCCTCATCCATCTCTCCCAATATGTGGATGACCCTAGGATACTGGTTCTAGTGACGCTTTCCAACCCATGCTTACATTATGTATGTTCTGAGTTCATCTGCAATATTTAGACAACGATGACATGACTAAATCATAGGATCCTGAACAAATAAGAGTCGATTTTTATTTTTCAGATTCATGAAATTATTATTGCATAATGAAGGATGGGAAGTGAATTTTTATAGCATCTTCTGGTAAAATTAATTGACCATTGGTCTTGGAAATTCCACACAATCTTGAACCTTCAAGCTGCGAGACACCCTGCACCTGAAGATGAACTGCCGCAGGACCTCGGCCAACTGACAAAAAAGAGAGAATGCACATGCAGTAAGCTCTATCTGTTTGTTAATATCTAGCAAATCTGCCACAACAAAATATTGATCATAGTTCTATACCATGAGGCAATTCTTTTGGAAAACTCCCATGGTAGATAAAATAGAAATGAGAAAGATACAGATAGAAAGATCTAAGTCCAAGATGACACTTACAGGCAATTGTCACGTGCATAGCTCCGCCTCCCTGCTCACAAAGGAAGGGCATGCAACATTAGCTTTGGATTACAACGCACACCCACAACCATGAAACAAGGCTGTGGGTTTAGCAGTTCACAAAGGCATCATCTGTATGGTTTTCAGGTCTGGTTTCCCTTATAAACTGGATCAACTTCTATCTGTTCAATGGATTTAGCAGTTCTCCTGCTAACATTCAAAAAAAACATTAGCTTTGGAATCTGATTTAGAATATAGATTATTTAACCTTAAGATGGTACCTTCCAAGGAGGAACAAAGGTGTGTATTAGTTGAACTGAAGCTGACAAGCAGCTACACCTCCTGCAATCTAACCAACATGAATCATCAATTTCATCGGAGGAAAATCAGAGCACAAAAAAACGCATGAATCCGATCTGGTTTTAACCAAAATAGGTAGCTATGAGCTCACTTTGTAGATGGGATGGAACTCCTCCCGTGGGTGCTTAAGTAAATCTAGACGGGCACATGGGAAAGAGGTCTTTGCTCAAATTCGCTCTAGCTTGGTGGGTCGCGACTTGGTTGAGGAACCAATTAGAGCATCTCTAGCACATATCACATCTGGAATCCTAAACTCGCACGGATGGAGCTAACTGCATCAGCCGTTTTCATGTGAGAAGTTTAAGCCATATTACAGATACCCTATTCCGAACTATGAACACGATTTCTTAAATTTGGTGCGAGAATTTTAAACTAGTTCATCGGAGATAATTTACAAACATTTGCAAAATAAGAAATCCTAAACACGATTTCTAGCTAGCTAGCCAGATTCATTTACATCACTGAGGTTGAGTCTAACTTTGGCCATACAATTAACTAATACGTACAATATAAGAAAATTCTCAAAAACTATACTCCAGTGACATAATTTTTATTTTCTATATTAAGGAGACCTCAAGGGGGACGGAGCAATATTATCGGTGATGCTAATACACAACAAATATTTTGGACAAGAGAGAGTAGTAAATTTTAGAAATTATCCGTTGAAAGAAAGCGCTTTTTACGAAGTTCCCGTGATCTGCAGAAAAAGAGTGAGAAAGACGAAGTGGTACCAAGTTCGCACATGATTGCCCCAATGAAGACATATGTAATGCTTGTGGTTTGTGTATATATCTACTCACGGCCGAACTGCTCAAATATGCAGGGATTTGTGTCAACCGGAACAAAAACAAAAACTACAGTTGATCCATGTTACAACATGAAGATCAATATTCTGAAGACAAAACTGAATGGAACCTGGACACTTACTTCAATGAAATATTTATCTTTTCAAGTTTACTGCAAAGTGTTAAATGAATTGGATGAGTATTTACAGCTTAAGATTACTCCAAATTCTTGGGGCACCTTCTCTACAAGTTGTACATAAGGAAACATCCGGGAATCTCAACTACAAAATCGTCCATTCCGTCTCATCAAGTGGCCCCAAAGCTGATGACGGGGGTGGTAATGGCACCTCTGACGCTTTTGTGTTCTTTTTTGAAAATATCGAAGCCTTCTTGTCGCGAAGGTTTGAGAAAAAACTGGTGTTCTTTTCATCCGGTGATTTTTTCTCGTCTTTCGGTGATGTCTTTTTTTCATCCTTTGGTGCACGCTTCCACAGAGGTTGGCGATCTTTGCCAGTAAAGTTCATCTTAAGATTGAAGCGGTTTTTATTCTCGGCAGATTTTTCGTCAGGTTGCTGCATGATCTGAAGAGCGTCTTCAGGGTGGGTTAGTATGGCTTCCATCGTCTCATAAACCTAGCAAATGTATCATTATGTTAATACTATCCCATAACATAATGCCAGATGAATAAATAATAGCAGAGTACCTTGCAGATCTCATCCAACTTTTCTTTCGACATTTCATCTTGGTAGATGCCAATAATGTAGTCTTTACAGTCGTAGAATAATTTTGACAGGTTGCTGTTTGCTGGTAATACTGATTCAGCTGCTAGGAAGCATACAGAAAGCTGATAGACAAGCAGCATGTAGTAAGGCATCAAGATTTGCCTTGAGATAACTAGATGCAACTACAGGAAAAATCACTATGACAAAAATGCAAACGTTTAACTTACAATTACTGAGAGTAGCTGCTGAAATAGTTTTACTGGTTCAATAACTTCCAAGGCATCAAATATGCTCTCCCTGGAAGATTATATTAATACATAACAGTTTACAAGTGATTTAGTATCCAGCGCAGAAAATTGTCAAAAAATTGTACTTACACAGCTAAATCTTCATCATATATTGGAGTTTGTTCAACAGCAGGTATAGGTTTTGCTGCCTCCCACAATTCCTTCCACAAATTTCCTTCTAGTTAAGCACAATACATCAAAATGTAAGAGAGATCTAGCTTACAAATGGTGAAAGAGCGTGCATCAATAGGGGAGGGAGGGAGAAAATTGTTACCTTTTGTTTGCATTCTGTCACTTAGACGACCACGTCTAGATGATCCCTCTCCTACTGTTGCATTGCTTGCTGCACAATCTTCAGACCAATCAGGTGGAGAGTGCCATCTAATGAAATCTTCCAAGACACATCCAGGGTTTGCAGCCTGTTATATAAAAAAAGAGCTTCTTTAGGAAGCTCAATTTAACAGCCTTGCAGCAAGTGAGAAAAATAGTTCTAAACTTGCCTTGAACGCCTGCATATCTGATAAAAGCTGAGAACAGCCAGCGCCAACACTGAGAATACATATACAAGCAGTGTCACAATTATTGCTCTACTGCTTAAAAAGTTATGGACAAACCTTAGCAACATAAGTGGTGAAACAGAACTAGATTGCACTGCCCAATGAGGAATAGATTGGTACCAACAGGAGGCAATAATTGATAAAAGCAACGATGTTATGAAAAACATGCATCAGTATTGAATTCCCTCAGATTTAACTAGTGGCATGCTATCAATAAGGTAGTACATATGGGAGGTTGGCATACCTTCCTGTCCGTAAGACAAGTTCCTCTGTTTCTTTTATGAGCTCTGCTGTCATAATAGGGCCTTCCTGAATATATATATATATATTGTATAAGCACTTAGAATATCGAGAGAGAGCATCATGAAAGATAAACTAACTAACAACAGATCAGCTTACCTGCAGAGTCGGTGAATATACAGGCTCGCCAGTTTCTAACAGAGTTAAGTTCTCGGATGCGCAGTCAGCACCAAGCCGAAGAACATAATCACCACTGCAATTACTTGCATAGATCCCACTGCCACGAGACTCTCCATTTGAATACCAAGGATTTGACATATCATTACTTTGACTGTTTTCCCATTTTAGCAAGGAATCAAGTGATTCCTTAGCTGCCTTTCTTCGTTTTTTCCTGGCAATGCAGCAATTTATGACTTGTATCTCCTGATATAGCAAACAACAATTCAAATCTGGAGCAGCATCCAGTGACATTCGAGGCACCGGTTGGCCATCAGACCACAGTTTCTTCAACTGCATGTATAACAAAAGATTTAAATGTGGTACTAATACTAAATTCTTACTATACATCTCCAATAACTTTAAATCTTGCTTGTCTAGTTCGCTTGCAAACCAAATTCCATCTGTGGGACATACCGTGACTATAACCTTATGACAAACCAAATTCTATCTCTAGTAAGTGAATTTGAAGGCAGCATGTCAGAATAATGGGGGCAACATATAGCAACAGACTTACCTCGACAACCACGGATTGCCAAAAGAATGCCATCTTGTACACAGAACTAATGCTGCCAATAATCTCTCCTAAGTGATGAACAAAGCTTCCAGGCGGTGCACCATGGATATCCCTGGACAAAGATGTCGCATGAAGTAATTCTGGGCTACATCGACTTTCATTATGCGGAAACTCTTCCTCTGAAAAGATAATTATATATTAAAATGAAAAACTTGAATTGCTAAATAGCAAAAAAAAAAAAATGCCCAGCACCTCATGGAAACATACCGAACTTGAACAATGAGTACATCAAGGATTTTGTTTCGTCATCACCATAAAATTCAGAACTAGATCTGTCCTCCTTTTCACGGCGAACAAGTGACTTAACAACAGACAAGCTCAAGCCCCCCTTCTCTTTCAGACATTGGTCACCATTAAACTTCATATCATTCATTGAGTTGAATTTTTTTCCATTTCTAGATAACAAAAAAACATGTAATGCTCAAGTAATATAAAAGACACAATTTACACAAGTAGAAAGCTATTGGGAAGTCTAAAATGCAATATGATGCATCTTTTCCTGCAACACTCAAGAAATAAGGTGGGCAGATGGAACATAAACTTACTCAATGGCTGCAACCAATTGTTTAACTACTGAAGTTGGAGGAAAGGTCAGGTTAGATGAAGTTGACCCGGATTTTATGTTCAAGCCGCCCTCATCTTCTGAGGGGATTACTTCAAGGACCTGGAAGCAAAATGTTTTGCACCTTATGTGAGAATGGCAGGGCGCAGCTATTTCAACATCTAATTTGCATTTATAACGAGAAAGATCACAAAATGGACAGGTCAGCATTCAAGAAAGAGGCCTTTATGGTGGAGGAAAGAGCGGGCGTCAATTATAGAAGCATAAATATTCATCATACATTCTTTAGTCGAGTCCACTTCACAGTTCCAATCGACTGAGAGAAACAAGCCAAGTGTAACTCCACTTTTTAGAATACATGGCAGGAGCTCTTCCCATTCTGTTAGAAGGAGAAAATGCCGAAAAAGGCAAAGAAAAAGGTATGTACAAAGCTAAACACCAGTTGCTGGCACTTCGAAACCCGACAGACGGGCACGGGTTCCCATCAGAAAACACTTCAAAGGGAAAGGATCGCGAGAAGCCTCAACAGAAGGATAAACAAATAGATACCATGGAGCGCTCGCAAATGCTAGCCGAACAAGTAATCAAGATCTAGCTTCTGCTAGCTGAAAGGTCTACTCTTTTCTACTACCATAGTTGTTCAACGCAAAACCTCGCAACTATGTTATGCTATGCTCTGCCACCAGAACATGGTCACTCACACGCAGTTTGAACAATGTACACAGCCTCTAATAACAACTTCCAAGTCCCAACACATACTACTCCATATTAGTAGTCCCAACACATACTGTGAGAGGGGCGTGCTGTAGTGGTGAATTGGTGGTACTACCCAATTCACAAAGCAGCACCCTAACCTGACGAACTGAACACCCCTCGCGTATCACCGATTCACCACTACAGCACGCGCCTCTCACAGCCTCACCTCAGCGACTGCTCGAGCATCGGCCTGAATGGTTCCTCACACACGAAGCGGTGGCAGATTCGACGGCAATGACAGGAGCATGTACCTCATCAAGCGGAGGCTTCACGGCCGGCGCCTGCCCCGTGGCGAACGGGCCTGCTTCGGCGTCGGCCTGCCGATCCAACGAGGTCCTGGGGGACGGCGCCCTGTTCCCGCCGGATCCGTCCGCATCTGCACACACCACGGGCAAATTCGAACCGAAGCTCGTCAGATTCGGACCCCTGAACCGAGCAGAGGTGGAGCTGGACAGGGGTGGGAAGGAGCCAGGAAGCATGAGCGCGCCGCTTGGTACCTCGGAGGTCGGCCTTGATGTCAGTGAGCACGCGCTCGGCGCGGGCGGCGGCGGAGTGGATCGCCGTCCGCGCCCGCGACACGAGCGACGTCGACGAGGCAGGGGGAGGAGGAGGAGGCGGCAGCTGGTGCATGGTGGGCCCTACTTAGCAGTGGCGTGGGAGAAGGGGAACACTAGCGAGGGAAGACGAGACATAGGGAGGACTGACCACAACTGCACAGGGCAACCAAGCTTTTAGATTTCCAAGTCAAAAAAAAGTTTTGATTTCGATTTTTTATTCTTAAAAAAAGGAATTTGGCAGTGGAGCCGTGAACGCGATGGTGATCCAAAAAAATTTCTTACCGGAAATAGGCATATTTTACTATGTATATTACCAAAATAGCTCACTACCGGGTGATCGTGCCCAGAGAGTTTCGGCAAATAAAACACATAGAGCCCGTAAACATCCAAAATCAAAAAATAACAACCAGTTTAGAGTTCGGGCTGAAAAATTGCGATCAGTGACCGTAAACGAGGCAAAACTGAAAATATTTTTTCGGGCTGAGAGAAACCCATACTTGGCCTGTATTTGTAGGGGCCGACGGAGCGAATCGAACGCAGCCCGAACACAATCCGTACTTTGCGCGCGAGGGAGCTTTCAGCTCCTCCCAACCGCCGCCGTCGTTGACCTGTGCGTCTTCACCTTCCTCTGCGCCGTCGTCGTCCGATTTCTCCCCGATGAGTCTCGAATCAACCCAGCCGGCCGCCGTTGCTACCTCGCAGGCCCCACCACCCTCTCACGCGGTCGCCGGAGCTTCCGCCGCTCCACCAACCACCCCGGCGACCCCTACCACCCCTGCGACCCCCACGGAGGTAGCAACCACGGTCTCGTCGACGAGCGTGGTGAAGCGGCGGCGCGCGGGAACGCATGTGGTTCCGCAATCCGGTGCCGCGGCGGCCACCGGTGATGTCCCGGCGGTGGCAACGAAGCCGAAGGCATCCCGTGCGAGACCGAAGAATTCGGCTCCGAAAAGGACGAAAGTGAAGGCATCGGCGAGCTGTGGCGCCCCGCCTCCGTTCGCCGCCCCGCCAACACCGCTGGCGCCGCCGGAAGCCACCGCGAACGTCGCCCAGGACGTGCTCGACGATGGGTCAAAAAGGTACACATAAACTCTTCCTCCATTTTTTCATTGCGAGTATAATTGTAGTTTCTCTTTGGTGACATATTGACGATTTATTGGTTGGTTTTGCAAATGTAGGGCCGCACTGCCGATGCGAGGTACAGAGACATGGCCGGCAGCAAGGGCAAGAGCTTCACCATGCGTCATTGCTTTGATGTGCTTCAGCACCTCCCCAAGTGGCAATTGAGGGATGAAGAAGTAGCACCGAAGAAAGCTGCAATGGTTGCGCTCGACGACACCGAGGACGAGGAGGGCCGAAACACTGGAGGGGAACAAGAAGGCCAAGGAGAGGCTCAAGCTCAAGGGGGAGGCTGCATTGTTGAGGGATAAGTTTGATCAAATGATGAAGTCCAAGGAGGTGATAGCGTCCAAGACTTTGGAGACCAAGCTTGTTATCATCGAGACGAAGAAGGAGGTGAGCCTTGCCAAGCTTGAAGCCAACCGAGAGGAAACAAGGAACAAGGCCAAGTTGGAGGAGATGAGGATCAATATGAAGAATGCCAAAACAATGAAACAACTATTGGCCGAAGAGAGGGAGATCATGATGATGAACACCAAGTACATGAATGAGCAACAACTGGAGTGGTGGAAGGAGGCCTCGGCGGAGATCACGGCAAGACGAAGACTAGACCGTCAAGAGGCAACTGGTGGTGGCTCGGTGACTCCTGGAGGTGGTTGCTCGGTGACTCCTGGAGGTGCTGGCGATGTGACTCCAGGAGGTGCTGGTGATGATGGTCACGGCGGGCCAACCTCGGTTTGATGCCGGCGGTGAGAGAAGATGGTGAACTATGAACTGTTTGCTTTGATTGTGTCCTTTAATTTAATGTCTGCACTATGAACTATGCATGAATTGTTTGCATTTGATTGTGTCGTTTGTTTGATCATATGCAAAGTTTTTTGATAAACCTTGTTTTTACGGGTTCAGAAGCCGCTGGAGCAGAACAGAGCCCGTAAACCAAAACTGAAAAAAGAATATTATGTTTTTCAGTTTTGGTTTACGAGCTCTGTTCTTCGCCAGTCATTTTACGATCCGAATACACGAGTTCGCTGAACTGAACTCCGCTTTTCAGTTCGCGTTTTCACAGGCTATGCTAGAGATGCTCTTATGATGTCTACCTCCTAGTGGTAAAACTAAGAAATATAGTAACTCATTGTATACTACTCCCTCCATCCAATAAAATTTGTCTAGAAAATATTTAAATTTATACATATCTAGACATTAAATAGTATAACATATATATTTAAGGGAGCCCTATATTTAAAAGCAATCGGGGTTAAGCTAGTAGTATTATACACCTTGACCCCCACCTTTTTTGAATCATTCATCTGTATATATTGTTACATAAGATAAGTCCTATAAGTGCCTCATTCAGATCGATTTCAGTCGTTGTAACGATCACATCAATCCGTTATGGCTCGGACCCTCTTAGCAGCTGGTTCCTTCGGGAAGTTATACTCCCTCCATCCATGAATACAGGGCCATATCATTTTTCATGTCAAACGTTGACAAATAATTTAGTCAATCAAATATAAGTTATATGTTATTCAGAAATATATAATTGTAAAGTTCATTGAAATGTGCATCCTGTAGAGGATTCGTAGCAGAAAACAAAAAATTCTAACTAACGCAACCGGATTGCCCAGATCTATCTAGGAGTAATGCAGTAACACAGATAGTTTTGGTGGCGTACCCCGTAGACCGAAAGCGGTTAACGTTTCGCTAGAACGTGGTTGATGTAGTCGTACTTCGTCGTCGACCTCGGTGTCGTGTTGAAGTTCTCTCGTACCACCATGAGTACTGCAAGTGCAACACCTCGTAGTTTTGCACACATACGGTGCTCAACGACGCTCCCGGCCTCAGATCCAGCTAAGGTTGTGGAAGATCTTCTGGATCCGAATCCCGGTAGCGCTCCCGCGTACCAGGTGGAGTACTCCCTCCGTAGTTCGTATGCAGCTCTTCGAGGAACCACACGCGGAGAGAGAACTAGAGAGAGAGAGGAAGAGAGGCTCACAAAGGGGGTTCTCCTTGTTCCCGGGGGGGAAATTGTGTGTTCTCCTGCCCAGTATATATAGGGGGAGGAGGAGGCAAGGCCGGGTTGCGCCCCAAACCCTAAAAAGGGTGGTTGGCTAGGCCTAGGGGTGGCTAGCTAGGCCACCAAGGGGCCATGCGCCCCCCATCCCAAAACCCTAGCCGCCCCCACAAGCCCATGTGTGGGGTTGGCTGGCCCCTTAATGGGCTTCCCTCTGAGAGGGGGGCCATTAAGGTGGGCTGCATCTTTATTTTCCATTAAATAAATACATAATTAAATATTAATTCACTTAATCAATATTAATACATATAATTTAATTCCCGATGATCCAAGACACCTCTCGCAACACTCCGAACATCCTTCGGATTCTCCCGGAACCCTTTCTGGTTCTCTCTTATATATTCTCTAGTGTTTCCAATAAATCCAAAACAACCTTAAGTTTCGTTGAATCCTTAAGTGTGTTTCCCTACGGTTCGAGAATAACACAGACATGATTGAGACAATCTCGGATCAATGATTGCCAGGGTGTTCTGGAAAACAATAGCAACCCCTATGCATTCTATGAAGATGTGATCATCGTTTGAACCATTACGTCGTATCCCATTCCCTTGGTTACTTCGATAACATGACTCATCCGAGACTTGATCATCGGTATCACGATACCTAGTTCGATTTCATTACCGACATGGCTATTCAACTCGTTCCATTCGATTCCATCCTCATGACCTAGTCATGTGTTGCAACTGGGATATAATCTCATCGAGTGTGCCCATTAGTATCTTTCCCCCACGCGGATGAACAAATTCTGCTCTTGACTCATAAGCCTCAACCCATCACACTGGAATAGCCAACTACACCTTTATGATCACCCTGTTACGGTTGATGTGGTCAAAGCAGTCTCTTGTGCCAGTGATTAGATATGATCTCGCGGTCTAAGGATTAGGTTACTTTGCTTTCATAAACATAAAACATCGTAACGTTGAACTTGATATGACTTTATCGTGTTACAATATACAATAATACTTGTATATTAGGAATGTCCATCATATCATTTACTCAATGATATGATTCCATTGTCAATGACATGTGTGTCCATGATCGGGAAACCTCGATCATCAATTGATCTTAATGAACTAGTTTGTGAATGCTTACCAGGGACCCTTGTTTATTTACAATACCACACATGTATCAATGTTTCTGATTAATACAGTTATATCATGACTACATAGCTCAACTCCCACTCAAAATATGTCAGTCACATATGAGTCTAGGAAGCTCATTTAGCTCCCACTCAACTTGTGTCATCTCCGTATAATGATCGTGAAGGGATACATAGCTCCCACTTAACATGTGTCCTCTGCACATGAGATTAGGAAGCTATATAGCTCTCACTCTAGTGTGTCATCTACACATAAGATCAAAAGAGCTTTATTAGCTCCTACTCAATTTCTTGCAAATGCAAATTTTCTCGATATCTTGGGTAATTCTAAAATCCTTTGATCATTTATCAAGTTGATAATTCTATCTACGATACAATAGCATCCATATGATTGGCAAATCATGCTTGTTGTACCAATCACAACTCTTCTACAATACATGTATTGAAGGAGATGCAAGTTTTTGAGATACTTTTCTCAATTCACGAAATGAAGTAATTGCTTGTTAAAATTCAAATTACTCAAGCATTGGTACTTTTTTGTAGTCAACCTTTTGAATTTTTCAAACATCCTTTGTGACAAATTGAGCTTTATTTATTTCTTAAAGTTTCATTTCTTCCAAGGAAGACCAAGTAACACCTTTTACTTAATAAGATCAAGTACCAAAATACCTTGGTAATTGATACGTCTCCAACGTATCTATAATTTCTTATGTTCCATGCTAGTTTTATGACAATATCTACATGTTTTGCTCACACTTTATAATGATTTTATGCATTTTCCGGAACTAACCTATTAACAAGATGCCGAAGTGACAGTTCCTGTTTTCTGTTGTTTTTGGTTCCAGAAAGGCTGTTCGGGTAATATTCTCGGAATTCGACGAAACGAAGACCCAACATCATAATTCACCGAGACGGACCAGGACACCGAAGGGGAGCCGGAGAGGGGCCAGGGGGGCCCCACACCACCCGGCGGCGCGGCCAAGGAGGGGGGCGCGCCCAGGTGTGGGGAGCCCACCTCTGGCACCCCCTCGCGCCGCCTCTTCGCCTATAAGACCCCTCGTGACCTAAAACTTCGATACCAATTGACGAAACTCCAGAAACACTCCAGGGACGCTGATACGTCTCCGACGTATCGATAATTTCTTATGATCCATGCCATATTATTGATGATACCTACATGTTTTATGCACACTTTATGTCATATTCGTGCATTTTCTGGAACTAACCTATTAACAAGATGCCGAAGAGCCGATTGCTCGTTTTCTGCTGTTTTTGGTTTCGTAAATCCTAGTAACTAAATATTCTCGGAATCGGACGAAATCAACGCCCGGGTTCCTATTTTTCCCGGAACCATCCGGAACACCCGAGAGCCGCCGGAGGGAAGCCACGGGGGCCCCACACCCACCACGGCGCGGCCGAGAGGGGGCCGTGCCGCCCTATGGTGTGGTGGCCCCAGGCCCCCTCCGAGGCTGCCCTTCCGCCTATTTAAAGCCTCCGTCGCGAAAACCCTATCACGTTCGACGAAACCCACAGAAACCTTCCAGAGCCGCCGCCATCGCGAAGCCAAGATCTGGGGGACAGGAGTCTCTGTTCCGGCACCCTGCCGGAGCGGGGAAGTGCCCCCGGAAGGCTTCTCCATTGACACCGCTGCCATCTCCACCGCCATCTTCATCACCGCTGCTGCTCCCATGAGGAGGGAGTAGTTCTCCATCGAGGCTCGGGGCTGTACCGGTAGCTATGTGGTTCATCTCTCTCCTATGTACTTCAATACAATAATCTCATGAGCTGCCTTACATGATTGAGATTCATATGATGATGCTTGTAATCTAGATGTTGTTATGCTAGTCAAGTGAATTTTACTTAGATCTCCGGAGACTCCTTGTCCCACGTGTGTAAAGGTGACAGTGTGTGCACCGTGTGGGTCTCTTAGGCTATATTTCACAGAATACTTATTCACTGTTATGAATGGCGTAGTGAAGTGCTTATTTATATCTCTTTATGATTGCAATGTGTTTTGTATCACAATTTATCTATGTGCTACTCTAGTGATGTTATTAAAGTAGTTCTATTCCTCCTGCACGGTGTAATGGTGACGAGTGTGTGCATCCGTGTTAGTACTTGGCGTATGCTATGATCATGATCTCTTGTAGATTGTGAAGTTAACTATTGCTATGATAGTATTGATGTGATCTATTCCTCCTACATAGTGTGAAGGTGACAGTGTGCATGCTGTGTTAGTACTTGGTTTAGTCGAATTGATCTTTCATGCACTCTAAGGTTATTTAAATATGAACATTGAATTGTGGAGCTTGTTAACTCCGGCATTGAGGGTTCGTGTAATCCTACGCAATGTGTTCATCATCCAACAAGAGTGTAGAGTATGCATTTATCTATTCTGTTATGTGATCAATGTTGAGAGTGTCCACTAGTGAAAGTCTAATCCCTAGGCCTTGTTCCTAAATATCGCTATCGCTGCTTGTTTACTTGTTTCTATTGCGTTACTCATCGCTACCATATTACCACCATCAACTACACGCCGACAAGCTATTTTACGGCGCCGTTACTCTTGCTCATATTCATTCATACCACCTGTATTTCACTATCTCTTCGCCGAACTAGTGCACCTATTAGGTGTGTTGGGGACACAAGAGACTTCTTGCTTTGTGGTTGCGGGGTTGCATGAGAGGGATATCTTTGACCTCTTCCTCCCCGAGTTCGATAAACCTTGGGTGATCCACTTAAGGGAAACTTGCTCGCTGTTCTACAAACCTCTGCTCTTGGAGGCCCAACACTGTCTACAAGAATAGAAGCACCCGTAGACATCAAGCAATTTTTACGGCGCCGTTGCCGGGGAGGAAAGGTAAAAGGTACTCACACTCCGGATCTCGGCTACTAAGCTATTTTCGCCGTTGTAAGTACTCGAAGCTATTTCCTTTAGATCCTGCAATTGCATCTTTTTGTTTCTTGTTTACACTAGTTTGGCATAATGGACAACAATGAGCTTCTTATTCTATTTCCTGATTTAAGACATGGATTGTTTGATGCGAAAATTAAAAAACCTATGAAATCTTATTTGCATGCTTGGTAGTAATATTAGTATGAACGCTTTGAACACCATTGTTGATAATGATATAGAAAGTTCTAAGCTTGGGGAAGCTGGTTTTCATGATCTTTTTAGTCCCCCAAGCATTGAGGAGAAAATTTTCTTTGATGATACTTTGCCTCCCATATATGATGATTATAATGATAGTGGTCTTTTGGTGCCGCCTACTATGGAGAGTAAATTTTATTGTGATTATACTATGCCTCCTATATTTGATGATGAGAATAATAATGATAGCTACTTTGTTGAATTTGCTCCCACTACAACTAGTAAAATTGACTATGCCTATGTGGAGAGTAATAATTTTATGCATGAGACTCATGATAAGAATGCTTTATGTGATAGTTATATTGTTGAGTTTGCTCATGATGCTACTGAAAGTTATTATGAGAGAGGAAAATATGGTTGTAGAAATTTTCATGTTACTAAAACACCTCTCTATGTGCTGAAATTTTTGAAGCTACACTTGTTTTATCTTCCTATGCTTGTTACTTTGCTCTTCATGAACTTGTTTATTTACAAGATTCCTATGCATAGGAAGCATGTTAGACTTAAATTTGTTTTGAATTTGCCTTTTGATGCTCTCTTTTGCTTCAACTACTATTTCTTGCGAGTGCATCATTAAAACTGCTGAGCCCATCTTAATGGCTATAAAGAAAGAACTTCTTGGGAGATAACTCATGTGTTTATTTTACTACAGTACCTCTATTTTATATTTGCGTCTTGGAAGTTGTTTACTACTGTAGCAACCTCTCCTTATCTTAGTTTTGTGTTTTGTTGTGTGATACGTCTCCAACGTATCGATAATTTCTTGTGTTCCATGCCACATTATTGATATTATCTACATGTTTTATGCACACTTTATGTCATATTCGTGCATTTTCTGGAACTAACCTATTAACAAGATGCCGAAGTGCCGGTTCTCGTTTTCTGCTGTTTTTGGTTTCGAAATCCTAGTAACGAAATATTCTCGGAATCGGACGAAATCAACGCCAAAGTTCCTATTTTCATCGGAAGCATCCGAACACCCGGGAAGGACCGGAGGGGGGCCACGAGGCCACCAAACCCTAGGCCGGCGCGGCCGAGAGGGGCCGCGCCGCCCTATGGTGTGGCCCCCTATCAGCCCTCTCCGCGCCGCCTCTTCGCCTATATAAAGCCCCTGGATCGGAAAACCCGATACCAATTGACGAAACTCCGGAAAAGTTACCGTGGCGCCGCCGCCATCGCGAAACTCCAATTCGGGGGACAGAACTCGTTCCGGCACCCTGCCGGAGCGGGGAAGTGCCCCCGGAAGGCTTCTCCACATATTTGTGTCTTGAAGTTGTTACTACTCAGACAACCTCTCCTTTATCTTAGTTTTATATTGCATTGCTGTGCCGAGCAAAGTCTTTGATAGTAAGGTTGATATCATAGATTTGGATTGATCACGCGCATGAAACAGCATTGTGCCTGTCAACGCGATCTCGGCCGAATTCTCCGTAGGTAACTCAGTAAAATCATGCTTTCAATTTACGCAAGCGTGATCCTCGTGACATGCACGCAATCTCTCATTCTATTTGGGCTACTTTCTATCCGAAAGCAAGTCCGTTGTGCCTCTTTAAAATCTGCCTCTTTACTGCGATCGTCTGTTGCTTGACAGATTCTTGCCTTTTATTTCGCATTGCCTCTTTGCTGTGGTGGATTGAATTTCTTTGTTCCATTAACTTCCAGTGAGCTTTGGGCAATGTCCGTAGTGTTAAGAATGATTGTGTCACTCCTCCGAACACGTGAATTTTTGATTGCGCACTAACCCTCCAATGAGTTGTTTCAGTTTCGTGTGGCAGGGAGGTTTCGTGACCAAGGGTCAAGAGGAGTGATGATATACTATGGATCAAGAAGAGTGAAGAGTCTAAGCCTGGGGATGCCCTGTGGTCTCATCCCCTTGCATATTTCAAGAAGACTCAAGCATCTAAGCTCGTTGGATGCCCAAGGCATCCCCTTCTTCATCGATAAATTATCGTGTTTCTTCTCTTGAAACTATATTTTTATTCTACACATCTTATGTAATTTACTTTGAGCGGTCAAGGTTTTTATTTTTGTTTGTGTTTGTGAATAAATTTCATGTTTTTATGTGGGAGCAGATATCACGTTCATATGAACACATGTTCTTAGCTCTATAATGTTCATGGCTTATGTTGAATCTTCTTCAAGTAATTGTTATATGGTTGAAACTTATGGAAATGCTACATGGTAATTGATAAAAATGGTCTTGGATAATTTGATATTTTAAGCCATTGTTAGTTTCATGTTTTAAGCTCTTGCATCATATACTT
>NC_061514.1:246370428-246429137 GCF_022539505.1 Lolium rigidum | reverse complement strand
TTACGATATACGGCTAAGAAAACTCAAAACCGATTGTTGGAATGGACTCGTATCCTCAACGCGCATCTTCTTCATGCATGGCTTATGTTGAATCGAAGCATGCCTACCAACTCTTGCATCGCCAAAGCCCACATAAGCTGGGAACGGGGCTAGCTCTATAAAAACGGTCAACAATGCTTTTAGTCCGTGTGTGTCGGCATGGTACACAAAAATGGGCTTGCCACCATCCCAGCGGCTCAACGGATAGTGACCGAGCTGCCCGCTGAGAGCCGGAGACGTATTTGCGGCCCAAATTCCGTGAACGCTCCCTACCTCTGTACTTCGACTTCACCACTGGTTGGCCTTCTACACCAAACATGCCATTAACTGCTGGCGGATGGAGACTTGCGTCGGAAATTAGATGACCACCCTTCGGTCGAGGTGGCTAAGGAGGAGGGAACTGTGGAACAACTCCTAGTTCAGCCGAAGAACATCAACGGCGAGGGGGCAATGAGGCTCACACTCCTCGTGTCACTACAAGCAGAGTTGCAACGGCCACATCCCAGCAACACCAGCGCGATAATGCCAGCAGACGTCTCTGAGGACAAGGCAGTCAGGATGGCAATGGAGGCCTCAGCCCCACCGCCCACGGTCAAGCCTGCCACAACCGCTTCTCCTGCGTCCGTGATCGCCATGGACGCGTCGGCACTCAAATGGCCATGGGAGATGCACGTGTTCGTCGACCTGAGCCAACAACCCGACGACGAGGAGTAGTAGGCTAGTGTTTTAAGTACTTCGAGCATCGTGCATTTTCGTTTTTATCTATGTAACAAGTACTTCGAGCATCGTTATGTTCTCTTCTCAATGTATTGCCCTTCTTGCATCCATTTGAAATATGTGAAAACTACAATTATTTGCGTCGGGTCGCTGGGGCGACCCCTTGACCCAAACAGACCCTGCAAGCAATGGCACCAATTTCACATCCATGGCCCCACGCAAAAGGAAGCGGGCGATTATTTTTGGTAACCGAAATGCATCGAGCCGTTGAAGATGACATAAAAGAGTACTACAACAATACAGTACTTCGGAATTAACCAAACACGGCGTCCCTCAATTACGCAAAGATCCCTTCGCCACTAAAAGAGAGACGTACTTTGAGGATTTGCAACTGCACTGTCTCACCGGCAAAGCAAATATAGGTACTTGAGGATTTGCCATGAATATGACAGGCTAGTAAGCTCACACGACCCAGCCACAAGGCATAAGCTGGTCCAGTGCGTGGCCCAGCACTGGGGCCAGATCACAGACAAAACAGGGAATTTAATACGCTATCAAGATCCAAAAACTATATGAGTTGTCAGGAAAGATATGGCTAAACACCCGATATACTCCATTTTTGTAGGCCATGTGGATCACTGATCAGCGTAATAGTGCTAAATTATGCTGCGGTAGGTACACTGGGACGAGCTCACTCGAGCAGTGCCACTGCAGCTAGACAAGTATGATCCATCTTCAGCTGGCGCAGCATTCATTTACTTGTCTCGAACAAAAAAAAATGCTTACTCGCTTGTTGGAGAAATGAACAGGGATTGTTAAAAACTTAAACGTTATTACTAGCATTGGTTTCATCATGGTTGATTTTACAGGACTCGTTAAGACATTCCCGTACTACTCTTGTGGTACTAAATACAGTAGTAGCAGGATACTAAATTGAAGACGAATTGACTGCGAAGAGGTGGTACTCGTAAAGAGAAGATGAAGCCGAAGACAAAATGGAGGGGTTGATGAGGTAGGAAGCGTACCAGGAGAGGAGGAATGGCTCGTTGAGGCTGTTGAAGACATTGACGACGAGGTTGTCGTTGGTGACGGCCTCTATCTGCGGCCCCGGGAACTGCCCATTGATCAGTATCCCCTGCAAAGTGCAAACCCATCCACCAGTTCAGCATCTTTCCATCACACGGTAATGGCAGCTCAACCACACTCCAGCCACAATGTGATTCGACAGTAGCTACAGTGAAGAAAAAGAGAGCAGAGTAGAATGTGCACGAGACCGACCTGCTGCTTGACGCCGAGCGGGTAGATGTAGCCGTCGGTGACGTTCCAGGTGAAGAACCGGTACGGGTCCTCGCCGGCGACGAGGACGGAGAGGATTTGCAGGCCGAGGAGGAAGGAGAGGAGAGCGACGGCGCCGGCACCTCTCGCCATTAATTCTGCTAGCCGCGCCTAGCTATGTATCTAGAAGCTCTCTTGCAGAAATGGAACTAGATCAGATGGGTAGGGAGATGTGACTTGGGAGAGGGATGGGTGCTCTGACGTTGGTGGAGTCGTCACTCGTCAGCAAGATGAGGGCATTTGCTCGAATGGTGAATGATTCTGGTTGAGGAGGCGGAAAGGAGAAGGAAGGGAGTGACGGAAGTGGGAGTGTAGTGAGGGAGTGTGGGTTTTTGGCTGTGTCTCCGCCCGTGGGGTGTCGGCGGGGCGCCTCCTCCCTTTTCTAGCCGGTTGTTGAGGCAGGAATGGAATTGGTAAACGCACATCAAGATAGATCCTGTACTGGTACGGTGGTGCCGTAAATTTGGTGGTGTCGGGCTTCATTTCTGTATGGAAGCTTAAATGGATTATTCAGTTTCGAACCACATTGTATTCAGCTCAAGTATGCAGCATGTTCTTTTGGTGGTGAGGTGCGCGACATTGCAGTTTCTATAAGTGTAGGTGTTCTCTCAAAACTTAAGAACTCGGAACCTAGGGAAACCCTAGCTGCGCGACCAACCCAGGAAAAGTTTTTGCAAAAAAAAACCCGGTTTGCTTCTTGTGCCACTCTTGCGAGGGCGACAAACCCTAGCCCCCCCTCCCTCCCTCCATCCATCGTCATCGGAGGACGCTGCCGACAAAGGTCACAAAGCTTATAGTGGCGGTAGGGAGTTTTCTCTCGCACATGCGTACTCGAGCCCAAGAGGGGCTCGAGCCGCTCAATGTCAACGGATGTGGAGGCGAGGACCTGATCATTTCCGGAGCGAGCCGATGTGGCTCATTTGTAGGCCGGAGAGGCCACCGGGGATCCTCCGATCAAGCGGCTTCGGCTCCGGCTACGGGTCCCGGGGTAGGATCGATCGGCCGATCGGATCGATGGTGGTTGATGTGTCATCCGTGGTGAGATGAAGATGGACTTTGACGTCGGCGGTCTGTCGGTGGGAACGCACATGCCGAAGGGATTTGTGCTTGCGGTCAGGGTGACTTGCAATTGTTGGGACCAGAGGAGAGGCTCCTGAGTACCTCGTCCCTTCTCCTTCACGTTCTCTCTCGGTGGCGTCGTGCGTTAGTGTTGAGTCCGACAACTTTTACTTCCACTTTCGTCTAGTTACTGACAATCCTGTGAGAAAAAAAGGTTCCCCCATTTCGCTTCCTCCGTGTCTCCCCAGCAATGCGGTTGTTCCCTGGTGGGATCACCACTTGTTAGGTGCAACCTTCTCTCGGTTTGGTGCTCATATCCATTGCCCCTCCGTGTTTTGTTTGGCCTTCTTCCAAGGTGTGGGGGCATCAAGGTAGTGTTGGTGATTTTGAAACTCATGTTTGGACTAGGTGTTTGTGTGGAAAGCCGAGATGGTTCGAGCGAAAGCCTTGGCGTCTTCGATGAACCTCGTTCCTCTTCCCCAATCGGTTTGATGTATGTGGGTAATAACCTAGACCCTCTGTTGATCATGCAACTATGTCACCCTCGTGTCATTGCCTCCCTGAGGGCGTTTCCGTTGGACCCATGACCTGCCTCGCTCTTTTGGTTCTCGTTGCAGGGTCTTTAATCGTTTGGGGTTGCATATGTGATGTTGGTTTTGGTGGAGATTCCGACATCTTCAGGGGTGTGTTACGGTGACATTCAAGTTCTTTAACTGACGGGACGAAGATTTCAAGATTCTATATGAATTTGTCTATTCTTAGCAAGCTTGTAGTACTCGTGTTCTTCATTTTGTTTGCATGTCATTTTCTTTGCTCTATGTGTTGCTAACTTGCTATCGTAAAGCTAGTAAACCCAACGTCGTTCCCTTGCATACTCTACCGTTTTAGACTTTGTTGGTTTAAAGTTGGGCTCTTATGAGTTTTTTGTCTAAAAAGAAACCTAGGGAACAAAGAGGGTAATGGCTCATTTGATTTTCTTGATAGGAAAAGTATATAAATAGGAAAATTATAGGATTTAAATATTATGCCTACTTAAACCGTGTGGGAAGATAAAGTGTGTGTAATTCACTATTAGATTAGCTCCTATAGAAAATATTTCTATGAATCAAACAATTTATGTAGAATTTTTTCTATAGAATGTAAATCTAATACAATTCCTCTATAATGAATAAAAGAAGCTACAAGGGCATCTGTTGCGGCTCGACGCAAACATACGCGAATTGATTGCTTGTGTCCGCGTAGTTGAAAAATGGATCTGCACCCAAGGCTAGCGGCTCGACGCAAAATGTCCGGCATGTCCATGGGGACCCAAACGCGGCCCAAATTTACACCGCAAATGCGTCTATGCGGACGCTGTGCACGACCTCGTATTCCTAGCTGGCCCCGCACGCTAGGGACAATGGAATCGAACAGTGCTCGCTCCCGTCCTCCTTCCCTTCTTTGCAGCCCTAGGGTACCATCGCCACACCACTGCCGCCGCGCCACACCGTCGTAGTCGACTAGGTTTATCCGTGCCACGCCTCCTCATTGGTCCAGGCTCGGAGGTAGGGTATTGGAGAGGACCTGCCCGCATCGTTCTCTCCCTTATAGGATGCGCCTGAGTAGGCATTGGCTGTCATAAGAGAATGTTGAGTAGTTCATCTCTTCTACTTTCATTTGTTAATTGTGAACTACGCATGTATTTTCATGCATGATGCATGTAGACTTTTGTATTTTCGGTGTAATAATAAATTGCGCTGTTTTGTATGGCCAATTTATTTGCACATTTCGGTGGAAAGATCCTAAATCGGTCTCGCCGGAGAAAATGTGTCGGGTCGCTGGGGGCATCCTTAGACGCAAACGGATAATCACGACCCAACGACTATTTCCGTTTTCATCGTCCGATGCAAAATGGACACGCGCGGTTATTTATTTAACCAAAATGCGTTGAGAAGCTGCAGGACTAAGAGCATCTCTAGTCGCGTCCCCCAAAGCGTCCCCAAACCGCGCCGGATTGAGCGGTTGGGGGACGTGTTTTGTTCGTGCCGCATTTGGGGGACGTCGCTCCCTAGCCGCGTCCCCCAAACGCCGCTCCAAACATTAAAAATACTTTTTTGACATTTTTATTTCAATTTCCACAAACTAATACATAATTGGGAGCTCGACCTGCGCCTCTACCAGACATGGCGTCGACTCTTGTTGAGATGGTGGCGGCTAGGGTTGGGGAGAGAGGCGCTAGGGTCTGTGTGTAAGAGAGACGATGAGAGGCGGCCTTTTTTATAGGCCGGAGGGAGACGGGGGAGAGGTGGCGCTCATTAACGCCGACACGCAGAGCTAGGCGCGACGAGACGCGTCGCTGCGCCTCTGCGGGAACTACACCATCGCTGTGGGAATTGCACGTCGCGAGGTAGGCGACAGTTAGGTTAAAATTTATTGTGCCGCTGACAGGTCGGCTCCGCCACTCCCCCCTCGCTTTTCGTGTGTCCGGCGTCCCCGGTCCATCCCCTGTGGGGCGGGGACGGGCTCGTTGCGCCAGACACCGTATCGGGCGCGACGGACAAAAATGAGCTTTGGGGATTGCGGTTGGAACCGTTTTTTGGTCCGGCGCGCTCATATTGCTTTGGGGACGCTTCAGGGACACGACTGGAGATGCTCTAACATACGGGCGCAAATTGTTGGAGTTGGTTGGTAGCAGTTTCGATCAGAAAGTCCCTGCGACGTGCGTGACTGCAGGAAGACGCGTATATGGTGGCGTACGTTTGTTCCGGAAAAGAAAAGAGGGCCGTTGGTGTTTGCTGAAGGTCCTGCGGCACAAATTAACCCGTCACGCCTTGCACACGCCAGTGTCCGTTCAAAGCTCCGTGCACGAAGCCTGCGTGAGTGATTTCAGCTGTCACCGCGCCATGCTTGGCACTGCGGAGGTGGGATTTCAGCTGTCACCGCGTCCAGTTCGTAACGCACGAAGCAACGCGACGCCACGCGCTTTCAGCCCGCCCGGCGGTTTCGCGCGCATAATGGATGGATCGCACCGAGAAATTGAACTCAAAGTATGCTCTAGAGCGCACAAGTGCACAACATATTGGGCTGGGCGAGCGATGTGTACTAGTGCATTCCGGTGGCGCTGGCCATTTTGGACCGTCAGAACTCGTCAAATCCTTGGTGGCTGGGCTCCCGCAACTACTGCTCGTCTGTGGCTGTGGTGCACCGGTCAGAGTTTCACGACTGGCTGACCATTTGAGGCAAGGCGTCATTCATGTTGGCTGTTGCCGGCCTTAGCTGGACATCTCCTTTGCCAACAGCAATGCCTAAGAGCATGTATAATGGTAGGGAAGACATGTTTTCTCTTAACGGTTCACGTCATCTAGAGAAAACACTAAATATAAGTGGTACAATGTATTATCTTTTATTGTCATTCTTAGAATAATTAAGAATTAATTTAATTTAAGAAGGAAATTGGGTTACTAAGGGAAGACAAATGGTACAATGGAGAAAATAGTCTTCTCTTATTTCACAAGGGATCATCCCTTAGCTAAGGGAAGGCAACCTTCTCTTTCTTCAATCTCTCTCCTCCAACTAGACAAAAATCTAACATGGCATCCTTAGGGGAAGGCTGACGTCACCCATTGTACATGCCCTTAAGTATATCCACCGGTGACCCATCGAGGCATTTATTTAGATCCAGAAACAAAAAAAAAATAGTGCTCCCACCTATACCTCTAATTGAAAATTCACATTAATCAGCAAGCCTCATATAGGCACCGACCATCCAAGCGAACCCAATAATTAGGTGGCAACCAAGGTCGTCCACACCAACTCTAGAACAACTTCATGTTAGATTCGTAGTGTCTGATCCTTATGGTAGTCAAATGAATCCCCAAGCACACTCATTTCTCTCTTCTCTCACCTCTCTCTGCCCTATTTTCTCACTCCCAAATGCACTGGATAGCCGACCCCCCCTCCCCCGCACACACACCCATGCCCGGACATGTAAGCTGCCAACTATTATAGCCATACTTTCATGGGACCTGCTCCACTCGACAATCATTTCCACTAGGTTGCTATGCCTCATGGGTCGCCTCCTTTGGTCACTCTGGAGGCCCCCACGCCGCCACCACCACCACCTTGTACCCTCTCCGTCCAGCCGCCCTAGCCACCCCTCCGCCGTTGGAGGAAGCCACCTGAGGACGGACGGCGATGGCTGAAAATCCATGCCGACTACTCTTTTTTTCTATAATCCCTAACAATATTCATCCTCATGTGCAAGTGATCTGGTCTCTCGTGCGCACGAGGGAGTAGTAATTATTGTTTTTCGAGAACCAAGTAGTTTTGCACGGAACACAGTCATCGAATCACAGTCCATGGCTTCATGCTTTGTTCATTCGGCCCTCAGAGTCGGAGGCCGGAGGCATATGTGGCACAAAACTAAACCTCTTGCTTAATTAACAACAGTCAGATAACGCTTTGGCCCTTGTTTCAAGAAAAATAACCAATTTTGATGTTTCAGTCAGTAGTAGGGATGTTTCAGTCAGTAGTAGATATATAAACGACCAATTTAAACATCCCTCGATGACTTCCTTTCTTGGATTCTCGAGAAAAATTGTCTCTTAGTTTTCAGGATAAGTAAGTACGCCTACACAATTGTAAATTTCTAAACACCTTTCGAAATGTTTAATCTCAGCCATCCTACCCCTAATTCCGAACAGGTATCGTTTAATCTCAGATGTCCTTGTGTTTCACCGAGGAAAATGTTTCAGTTTTGGGGGTCTATATGGAAGCACAAGCCACTTGTAAATTTATAAACACCTTTCGAAATGTACCTTTTCTAGAAGTTGGAAGGTTTTATTGCCACGGCCGACCTTCTTCACTAATTGCCAGCAAACAATGATGATCAAAGATAGTCTAAAGCCTTGTTTGGTACTATTGTTTTAGTGGGGATTAGTGGGCATAATACCCTAGAGTATTGGGTGAATCTCTGCTGTCACCCAATCCTCACAAAATCTCATCCCAATCCACTAGGTAGGGGTATCGTATTGGGGATTGAAAAAATTACTCTAAAATTTATGGAAAAGTGGAGATAAGTGGGGATTAAACTCGCTCATACTCTAGAACCAAACATGTATTGGAAATAAGTGAGAATTTGAAGTTTGAAGCGGATTATCCCCATTAATCCCTGATGACGCGTAAAGCACACGCCCGTTGGGAACCACAAGTGGAAGGTGTGATGCGTACATCAGCAAGTTTCCCTCAGTAAGAAACCAAGGTTTATCGAACCAGTAGGAGTCAAGAAGCACGTTGAAGGTTGATGGCGGCGGAGTAGTGCGGCGCAACACCAGGGATTCCGGCGCCAACGTGGAACCTGCACAACACAATCACAGAACTTTGCCCCAACGTAACGGTGAGGTTGTCAATCTCACCGGCTTGCTCGTAAACAAAGGATTAGATGTATAGTGTGGATGATGATGGTTGTTTGCGAAGAACGAGTAAAGAACAATTGCGGTAGATTGTATTTCAGATGTAAAGAATAGGACCGGGTCCACGAGTTCACTAGTGGTGTCTCTCCCATAAGATCGGCGAGATGTTGGGTGAACAAATTACGAGTTGGGCAATTGACAAATAAAGAAGGCATAACAATGCACATACATATATCATGATGAGTAGTATGAGATTTAATCGGGGCATTACGACAAAGTACATAGACCGCTATCCGGCATGCATCTATGCCTAAAAAGTCCACCTTCGAGGTTATCATCCGAACCCCTCCAGGTATTAAGTTGTAAACAACAGACAATTGCATTAAGTATGGTGCGTAATGTAATCAACACAAATATCCTTAGACAAAGCATTGATGTTTTATCCCTAGTGGTAACAGCACATCCACAACCTTAGAACTTTCTGTCACTGTCCCAGATTTAATGGAGGCATGAACCCACTATCGAGCATAAATACCCCCTCTTGAAGTCACAAGTATCAACTTGGCCAGAGCCTCTACTAGCAACGGAGAGCATGCAAGAACATAAATAACATATATGATAGTGAAAGATCGAGATGTCGCCTAGAGGGGGGGGTGAATAGGCAATTACAAACTCTTGCGGATTTGTCTTGTATGAATGCGGAATTAAACTATCGTTTAGTTTACAAGCACAAACCCTAAATATGCTAAGCTCAACTAAGTGTAACAATAGCAACTAGAGCTAAGCAAGATAGGCACAAGATATATGTAGCACAAGTGATAGCAAGATATATGTACTTCAAGCACGATGGCTATCACAAGGAAAGAGAGCTCGGGTATAGAAATAACCGAGGCACGCGGAGAACGAGGATGTATTCCCGTGTTCCCTTGCTTTGCAACAAGGTACGTCACGTTTGGAGGAGTGGAGGTCCCACGAAGGATTCCCCGCGCCACGAAGGCTCATCCTATTCTCCGAACCACACCCACGAAGGATAATGGCCCTTTCCTTATGGTTAGCTTTTCCTCCGCTCCGGAGATGGCAAGCTCCACAACCACTTCACAAGCTCCACGAAGGAGAAGCCCGGGCCTCTTCACAATCTTCTTGAAGAGATCACCGGAGCACCAATCACCAAGCCAACTAGGAGGTCACCCTCCAAGAGTAACAAGCTCACGGTCTCTCACTCGAACAAATCGTGGTGGAGAGCTCAACACTATGCAATGATGCAAAGCAAGAACACCGGAGGTGTTCAAGTCCTTCACACTCAAATCCCACCAAAGCAACGAATGCTAGGATGAGATTGGAGAGGAAGAACAAAGGGGAAAGTCAACCAAAGACTCCAAGATCTAGATCCCAAGAGATTCCCTCACTTAGAGAAGAATTGGTTTGGTGGAAGAGTAGATCTAGATCCCCTCTCTCAAATCCTCAAATATGAGCAAGAATGGTTGGAGGAATCAAGGGGGAGAGCAAGTTCTTCAAATAGTAGCAATGGAGGAGAGAGAATAGGAAGAACTACTTGGGCTCAAGGTGGAAGAAAGGTATTTATAGCCCAAGTGGAAAAATAACTGTTGGGGGAAAAAGACAGAAAAACGGGCAGAAAAAAAGCTAGAAAAACGTCCCAGGCCGGCGGCCCAGCCGGCTGACCGGATGCTGGGCCGAGGAGGCCGGTCAGCCATCCGGCCCAGCCGGGCCACCGACCGGAAGAGGAGCAGGCCGCGCTGGGGCGGCAGGGAGCAAGGGGCGCGCGCGGGGAAGGTGGGCCGGCGGGGCGGTGAGGCCGGCACCGGCCGAGGAGGCCATACGGGACGGGGCGCGCGGGTGGGCCGGCGGAGCCGGCGGCCCGGTTGCGCACGGGCGGCGCGGAGCAAGCCGCGCGGGGCGAGCGGCCGCGTGGGCCGAGCGGCGCGAGGCGGCCCGAGTGAGGCGCCGGTCGGACCGGGGTGCGCGCGGGCGGGCCGGTCGGCCACCGGGCCTGCGACCGGTCACGGGCCCAAAGGCCACTGGAACAGCCCGGATGGCACCGGTTCCCAGGCCGGTTTTCGACCGGGTGGGCCGGCGCCTGGCCCGGTCCGGCCGGCTGGCTCCTTCCCCTTTTTTTCTTTCTTTTTCTTCTTTTCTCCTTTTCTTTAATAACTAATGCTCCCGAACTCCGAATCGCATGAAACCAATTTTGTTTGGAAGATAACAACAAATGCTATCTTATGGAAAGTGAAAAACCAAGAATCTGTAGGAGGGGATTTTATCATGAATATAAAAGGTAGAACCTTATATCATGAGTAACCGGTAAAATCACCCAACCTCGAAAACGCAATAGAAGATGCATGTGAACTCCGTTTTCGATGAACTTGGGCTTGTTGTAAAGCTAGCAACAAGCTCAAGAACCTCACACCGAGAAATACCAAGAAGCAATAAGAATATGCAACGCATGCAAGGATTCAGCTCCCTAAGACGATGTGGTCAAGTTACCCAACCGAAAGCCCCTCTTAATAGTGCGGCTATCTATCCTATAATCCGGTCTCCCATCAACCACCACGAGACCGGTAAAAGGAAAACCTATCAAGGTCATACCTTTGCCTTGCGCATCCCATCACTTGATCATTTGTCGCTTCGTGTATACTCAAAAATGCTCCCCCATACACTATGATGGGAAAGCTTCATTGAAGCACATCTTCATATGTCCACTATCACCAAATGGACGGCAAGCTTCAAGCATGTGATCCACTCAAGATGCTCATCTTGAACTTGCCCAACTCAACCTTGTATCTTCTCATACTCACTTAAGATAGAGCATGGATAATATTGAGTTCCACATAAGAACTCCATCTTCATTTCTTCTTCTTGATCATATCACATATATATCTTCATACCGATGATCTTGATGCCAATACACAAGGTATACCTTTATCTTCATGGCATCCATACTTGAATCCAACACATGGAGAGCAAGTAGTACCTATGGAATATTCCTTCATATAAACTCAATGAAAACATTAGTCCATAGGGGTTGTCATTAATTACCAAAACCACACATAGGGGAATGTACCCTTACAGATAGATTGATAATCAACTTGACATAGTAATCAATATTCATCGGATCCCAACAAACACAACATGTAGAATTATAAATAGATGATCTTGATCATGATAGACAGCTCACAAGATCTAACATGATAGCACAATGAGGAGAAGACAACCATCTAGCTACTGCTATGGACCCATTGTCCAGGGGTGGACTACTCACACATCGATCCGGAGGCGATCATGGCGATGAAGAGACCTCCGGGAGATGATTCCCCTCTCCGGCAGGGTGCCGGAGGCGATCTCCTGAATCCCCCGAGATGGGATTGGCGGCGGCGGCGTCTCGGGAAGGTTTTCCGTATCGTGGCTCTCGGTACTGGGGGTTTCGCGACGAAGGCTTTAAGTAGGCGGAAGGGCGGAGTCGGGAGAGTCACGGGGGCACCACACACTAGGGCCGCGCGGGCCCCTTAGGCCGCGCCGCCCTAGTGTGGCGGCGCCCGTGGCCCCACTTCGTCTCTCCTCCGGTCTTCCGGAAGCTTCGTGAAAAAATAGGCTCTCGGGCGTTGATTTCGTCCAATTCCGAGAATATTTCCTTACTAGGATTTCGAAACCAAAAATAGCGTAAAACGACAACGGCTCTTCGGCATCTCGTCAATAGGTTAGTGCCGGAAAATGCATAAATATGACATATAATGTGTATAAAACATGTGAGTATCATCATAAAAGTAGCATGGAACATAAGAAATTATAGATACGTTTGAGACGTATCAATCCCCACTAAAACTCTAGTACCAAACAAGCCGTAATAAAGAAAGTGTGGCAAACCACACATACAGCAAACCATAGTCTGATCAGAAGCAT
Organism: Lolium rigidum; assembly: GCF_022539505.1. Lineage (NCBI taxonomy): Eukaryota > Viridiplantae > Streptophyta > Magnoliopsida > Poales > Poaceae > Lolium > Lolium rigidum. Next base: position 246,416,682 of record NC_061514.1, on the reverse strand, counting down.
ATATGACATGCCACACATGACACAACAAATTAGCCTACTTAAAACCCGACATGAACAAATCTTTAGTCAATCACAACTGAAATCTTTAGGAAGTAGTACAATTAACTTGGATCGAAGGGACCCCGGAAGTCGGTCATGTCCGGACTGAACTCGTTGAAGTCTCAGAAAGGAGAAGATGTATGAAGTAGGAATATGGGGCGGCGTTGAGTCTTGTAGTAAATAAATTTTCTTTCTGTCGCACATAGTTGGAGGCACGGCATTGCTCTGGCGCCGTCGCGACGGACTGGCCAAGCTTGCCATCACACATCACGATGCACGCCCTAGATGCCTCCTCTGGATGGACAGGCTTGATCTCGACGGCCATCTTCATTCCTCGGCTTTGCCGGTCGCGCTCCATCTTCTCCCTCAACCTCTGCGAGAGGAACACGCCCTGGTTGGACAAGCCCAAGCCGAGGTCCCTCGTCGACAACCTATCCACGCAGAAGGCAGGCAACCTGCCCCATCCTATGCTGGTCTCGTTAATTCCGTCGTCGCTCGCTTCGTTGTAGTACACGACCACACATTGCTCTCCTCCTTGCAGACTCGTCGTATATGCTGCTTGTTGTCGACATGGATACTGAGGTTGAAGGCCGGCGACGGCGAGCTTTGCAAGGGGTCAAACCCTTGGACGCCTGTGATCTGAACGGAGTACCTAGGCTCTAGGACTCGAGTGAGGTGGAACGTGTAGAAGGCCAAGCCTGCACAGATCGCGACCAGGCCGATCAGCGCCAGCGCGACCAGCAAACTGATGAGCGGATCGTCGTCTTGTCAGGGACTAATATGGGTATGAGTAGTGGGTTAATAGTTGTATGGGTAGTATCGGTATTCCACCTATGTTGTCATGTTGTAGTTGGTTAGGTCTATATAAGCCTACCTTGTATCCCCTTGCAATCAACCAAGAATATGAACCCTAATTGTATCTTTATTTTCCTGCATTTATTTTAGATTTAATTCCTGCAATTTATCGATCTGAGCCTCGAGTGCTCCAATTTCTCTCTTTTCCATCGATTTATCGTCAGCGATCCATCGGGATCCTGATTAAAATGTCAGGGACTAATATGGGTATGAGTAGTGGGTTAATAGTTGTATGGGTAGTATCGGTATTCCACCTATGTTGTCATGTTGTAGTTGGTTAGGTCTATATAAGCCTACCTTGTATCCCCTTGCAATCAATCAAGAAATATGAACCCTAATTTTATCTTACTTTCCTAAAATTTACCTTTTATTTAGTTCTTGCAATTAATTTTTTTTTTCTACCAAATTCCTCTCAAATCTCCCTTCTTAATGATCCTTCTCCGGTCAGATCCATCGGAATCCTGACAAAGTGGTATCAGAGCGAGCTCGATCGCTCGGCCTCCTTCCCACCCTTCCCTCCCTCGATTCCGTGCAGTCCTTGCTCCCCGTCGCACCGGCGACTTCTTCTGCGGTCCGATTCGCAGAAATTCCCACCCTCCCTTTCCCAGTCGGTCACAGTCTACTCCCGATTCGCATCCATGGTGAGCTCGCCCACCTCCTTCTTCCCCACCACCATGGTTTCACCTCCCCCGTGTGGCTGCGGAGCGCCGCCGTACGCCCCCTGCAGCTTTTCCCCCGCCGCCACCTACCCACCTACTCCTTTCCCCGGCGGCTACTACCAATTCCCTTTCCCCTTCTATGGCGCCCCATCTTCTTTCCCGTACGCCGCCAGCTACCCGTACCCGCCTCCCGCCACCGCGTACACGGCCGCTACTGGCTCCTCTCCCGCCTCGGCGTACGACCTCTCCACCCTTCCCTCCACCGCCAACTCCTACCCCATCCCCTCTGTATCATCTTACCAGACGTTCCAGGCCACCATCCCCAACCAAATCGGCCCAAAGGCGCAGCCTGAGGCGACGTCGCTACCCACCCCAGCGCTGCCTGAATCAACTGCGCGGCCCGCCGCCGACTCCTTCTCACAGGGGCACCACACCTCGTCGGCGCCCAAGGATGTGATTCAGTTCCCTGCGCGAGCTTCCCGACCACCCGCCGCTGGTAGGACCTCTCGACGCCGACCGTCCCGTCCTCACGCAGATGGAGACCATACACGAGAGCTCTGTCCGCCCCAGAGCCACACCTCCTCCAAAACCTCCATGCACCAGCCACCAACCACTTCGCCTCAGTCGCCAAGGAGTGGGGACAGTAGCCTGCTCGAGCTTCCGGACGTCGCGTCCCTGTTCGGGCCTCCCGGCGCCTACGGTTCCGCCCTCAAGAAGATGGAAACTGCGCTCTCTTCCTCAACAACCCAGCAGAACAAGCAGAACACTTCGTCTGGTGCGTCAATGTCAAGGTCCTTCTCTGGTACCACCTCTGGCTCGTCCGCGTCAAACGATGTCCCTGCCCCGACACCACTCTTTGGCTTCACATCATCATTAGTAAGCACAGCGACAAGTACCACCTCTTTCCAGTGCTCATCTGCTCCCTCAATTTCGCCCAGTGCTTCTATCGCCCAGCAGATGTTTGGTGAAATGCCAACGCAACGATTGGAGTATGAGAACTATTTCTCTGGGAATCCAAATACAATACAAAGCTCATGTGTGTATGGTGAAAGCACCAATATTGGTGAGCAAACTGTTGATGAAGTGCCAGAATCTTATGGTTTTAACAATCTCAGTAGCCACAGTGTGTTCCTAGCAGATGGTACTGAGCGTAGCTACTATGTGCTACCAGAAAATTTTGACTTAGAGCGAGCTGTTCCTAAGCCGGTGTTTGATGTCTATGATGACGAGTCAGATGGCCGCTCAAATGAGTCTGTTCATGTGTTTGCTAACCCTCCTGAGCAGCAGCCACATGAAGAAGAACAACAAGAAAGTGGACAGCTTCCTAACTGTTTCAGCAAGCTAACATTCAGTGCTGAGAAACCTACGGTTGATACTGATACTGTTGGTGCGTTCAGTTTGACAAATGAGCAGTCAATCTGTGATTTAAAGAAACTGAATGATGGTGAAAACTTCATATTTGAGAATGAGGACATATCACGGTTCCTCTATTGCTCCAGCAAAGCTTCAGAATGCAGAACATGCAATGAAGAATCGTCATGCCATGAAAAGTTATTATGGGACAAATTTGTTTCCCGAACTGCTACAGGGCTTGCCGTTTCATTTTTTCTGTGGGATCCAGGAGATACAAAATACCATGCCCTGTTTACGAGTACTGCTAGTGCTAAATTGCAGTGCAAGGATGTCTACAAGTTTGCGATAGAACAGATATTAGTTGTGCCATTTGGTGCGAGAAGGGCATCCATTTTTGAATCTGCTATCATGTGCTCCTATGCTTTTCATCTGGCACAGACAGAAGTAAATGTACAGCAGCAAAGAGACCTAATGCTGAAAGTGTTGGTAATTCATGAGAGAAGAAAAGAATGGCATCCAGGAGAACATACTGAGCTATGGTTGAAATACCTGTTGCAAGCAGAAGAGATTAGATATCCTCGCAACAGTTGGCTACAGTCCATGGGTGATCAAGTAGAGTGTCTGAACCCTCTGTCTCTTACCACACCCTGGGATCCTGGAGTTCTGGTAATTCTGCACTTGTATACTGCAACCCATCGTATTGTTACACATCCTGGAACTTCAGCATATCTTCTCTCAAGCAACAATGATTCTTATGCATGGGACCCTGGTACTCTATTAATTCAGAACAAGTCAGTCTTGCTGTTACTGTTCACGGAAGAAAAGGAAATCGTTACACTCATTATTGACAATTGGAAGTTTCGCAGTCAGCAGAGTGTCAAGACGAACAACACTGCAAAGAATCTGCTATCATTACAGAACTATCTCCAAACCTGGGAAATGGATATTATGTTAATTACATTTCTACCTCCTTAATATGCTGAATGCATTCTGATGGATTATGGATAATCGATGAAAAGTTTCTGTAGAAACTTGTCCATTGCTGAGCAATGGTCTCATGGGGGGAGTAATGTCAGGGACTAATATGGGTATGAATAGTGGGTTAATAGTTGTATGGGTAGTATCGGTATTCCACCTATGTTGTCATGTTGTAGTTGGTTAGGTCTATATAAGCCTACCTTGTATCCCCTTGCAATCAATCAAGAAATATGAACCCTAATTTTATCTTACTTTCCTACAATTTATCTTTTATTTAGTTCTTGCAATTTATCCTTTTTTCTACCAAATTCCTCTCAAATCTCCCTTCTTGATGATCCTTCTCCGGTCAGATCCATCGGGATCCTGACACGTCTTTCCCGGCGTGATCGGGAGGCTCTGGTTCGAAGGCGATGTAACCACCGTAGTCGCCAGATTCTGCCATGACTGTTATGATAAACGCAGCTAGCACGAGCCAGGCCGGTCTGAAGGGCAAAGGGGTTCAGCGTTGCGTCTACTATATAGGACTTGAGATTTAGTAGTACTAGGACAAAGCCCGTGCTTCGCTACGGAGCAAGTATTCGCAAAAGTGTCTATACGTTGCATCGGGAGAAATAAATACTCAAATGAATTATATCATGTGACTCGCTTCTCTACACTGCTTTTACAGGGATACATTCATACTTGACTCCCAAATATATACTGAAACAAATAAGTATTCAATATGTATCAATTTAAAAATAACTACTTTAGTGCCATTATTAAGAATTATCCCATTAAACTTCAGGTTCCTTAGAGCATCTCCAGTCACGTCTCTCAAAGCGTATCCCAAAGGGATTTGAGGCGCGCCGGACAAAAAAAATGTTCCCAGCCGCGTCCCCCAAAGCCGCTTTTTATCCGGCGCGCGTTCCGATACGGTGTCCGGCGCCCCGAGCCCGTCCCCGCCCCACAGGGGACGCTCCGGGCACGCCAGACACAACGAAAAGCGAGGCGGGCTCCCACATGTCGGCGACTATTTCCATAAACCGTTGGTTCACGTCTTTTTTCTCGTCGCTCCTTCCCTCCCGTGCCTCCCACACCTCTGCCACCGCTGGATTTGCCGGCCGTTTCGACAACTGATCTCTTTTGAGAGTCGACACCATCGTCGCGGCTGCACTCTCGCCGGTCGTCCCGCCGCCGCCGCTTCGCCTACGCGTCCCAGAACGCGGCGTCAAATCCGCCGCACCTCCGCGCACACAAGGTGCTCGACAACTTGCCAGGTACGCGCGATTGGGCGTCGCGGCGCAATCTTAACCATTAATTTTGCTTCAGACATGGATATTTGGCATGTGCTGAAGTGTTGTACAACATGGCCCTCACACCGCCAAGTATAATGAAATATGGCTCGCTCGGAGAAATCTACTTTCACTTTCACAGTGTTTCCCTCGTATCACTAAGTATAATTCGGTATGGCTTTCGTGGAAAATAAAATCTACTTGTAAAATTGTGCAACACAGATCAAAGGAATCATCACGTCAACTATTGTTGCTTCAGTCTGGTACGCATGTTTGTAAGGAAAAAGAATCTGAAGTCTTTTTAGTATAGTATACCGATGCTGGATGCAGTACATGCTAGTTGCTACTTCTACTTGGAGAGCTGGTGCAGCTTGTGAGCCAGGGTCAGTTTTGTTTTATGCGAATTCTTAAATACCCAGGGATCTGATGGAAAATGGCAAAGTGGTAAGCTCCGTTCCGTGCGGTTAGAAATTCCCAATGGGGAATTTTGTATCGCCATTGTCTTTGGCCGGGCGGGCCTGTCCGCCGCCGCCATGGGCGTTTTCGTCGGCTAAGAGAACCCATCTGACGCCGCCGTCGGTTCCTTTGTCCGGCATGAGGTTCCGTCTGCTGGGCGTCGTCGAGGCTGCTTCCGTCTCTTGAGGTTGAGGCCATGCCGCCGCCCCTCGCGTTGAATGGAGCCAAGGCTCCCAGCTCGCCCTCTCTCCTGCGCACGCTCCTTCAACAATTTGCTCTCTGGTAGCTAGTCCCGACGTCCTTTAGCTGCTGCAGCCTTCCTCCCCGGGCGACCTCCATCTCGCTTCGTGTGCGAGACGATGTTCTCCCAGCTCCTCGACCCAGCGGCTCCGTTCTGCTCCGACCGTGAGCTCCTCACCTCCGTTCGCTCTGCACGCCGACGCCTGCTCTAGCCACTCCCGACCTCCTGCATCGAAGGGGTTGTTGGAGACCGCAAGGGAATCTGGATGGCGGCGAGGCGAGACGCGACGCTATGTGGTTCGTCCAAGGTGGGAGATGGAAAATAAATCAACCGGTACCAGGGTAGGTGCAGTAATATGGGTTTTTGTGGGAGGGCAAAACGGTCCAAAAAAGCGTTGACGAAACTTTTTGGCAGAAACCTTAGATCATACGGACCAAACCACGGAAACGCTTCTCCCTTTATTATTAGGTATAGATTTGGATCCAAGTCCAGACCAATACCGACTGTGCATCTTAGTACCTGGACGCCATCTGACTCGGAATTAATTCAAGTTCGAGTCTGAGTACCGATCGGTCCTTCATCTGTGTATATAAAGTTTATAAACACAGGTCCGTCGATATACTTGGACCTCGGTGTACCAAAATTAAGATCCTGTCGATTTTCCCCATGGAATTCCCATCTGTGATCGCATTGGTGCTGGAACTAGTCGAGAGGGGTCGCCTGAAGAAAAGCAAATACCTGTTGGCCTTGATCACCCTGGTGATCTCTCTCGCCTTCCTCCTCTTCCTGCTGCTCGCGTTTGCGTCCCATCACTTGGGGCTGATCATCACAGCAAACCATGCCGGTGAAGGATACCACCAGGTGGAGATCACCGGAATCGTGGCATCGATTCCGCAGGACCAGACGGTACATCCGCGGTTCAACCTCACCGCGCGCGTCATCAGCTGCTACAAGCGTCATGAGATGTGCTTGCGAGCTTGGGAGGCCGATGTCTGGCACGATGGGACACCCCTTGGTAAGGCTTACTTCCCCAATACTTGCCTCAATAAGATGACAGAAGCGGTGGCCATGGCAACAACCTCGACCGAGCTGGTCAGCGATTCTCCCCAAAGCATGGCCAAGTGGAAATCTGGGGAAGCTCTAACGCTTCAGGTCGAAATGACACAATGTACGAACTTGTTTGATTCTCGGAGCTCAGTCGGTCAGGCAGGATGCCACTGGATATGGTGTGATGCGACCCTGGGTGGGCGATCTCAGCAATCCGCATGCCGATTCTACAATTTGGGTCGGGCAGAGAATAGCGATATGGTGGCGGCGTCGGACTAGTTGTTGGCGGTGATGGTTGCCCGACTTTTGTTTCTGATAGCCTTTCGTGAGCTAAGTTATCCTTCAACCTTGGTGATGGTGGAAGAAGGTAACAGGGAAAATACCGGAGCACACCTCTACATAGGGGTAGGAGTGCGTACGTGCGTTCATATGAATGAGTATATGAGCATGTATGTAAACGTCTATATTTGTACTGCGTAAAAAGTCAGGGAAGATGTGATCGTTACTTGTGAGATTGTTTTGGAACAACCAATAACTCCGCGCCGCTGCACACGATCGAGCAACCCAGGGAAATCCTACCACACCATTACAGGTACCCTCTTGGTATCATCACTTTAACATGCGATAAGTTTTCAAGTAACAATCTACTATAAAAACAGCAATATATGGTTCCTCGTTTTTAATTGTGTGCATTTTTGCACTCAAAATAAAAGTTCTACTAGATGATACCCGCAGCGTTGCTGCGGAATTATCAATAAACATTTTAATGATGAAAGTTGTTAAAAAATCAAAAATAGTTATTTGTAGAAGCCATGTAAATTTAGAGCCAATGATTCCAGTTATGGGGCAAAATCCAATGCTACTGTGTATTCTATCCTACAATTTTACAATGTGCACTATTTTGGTACATATATTGTTAAGTTGAAAGTCGGATGAAAATAGTTATCACCTGAGTTGAATTGATAAAGGATAATGTGTTGCATAGAGAAATGCTAAAATACACAAATTTAGACAAAGTTGTGTTTGATAGGGCTAATAATTAGCAGATTTCATAAGTTTCGTACGATACAATGCGCCACAATGTAATTTGCAAAAAAAAGATGTTTGTAAGTAAATAATATGACCACAATACCCATATATATTGAGTTAGTGCATTCTTGACAGTATGACCTGAACTCTGACAATGATTCCTGCTCTGCATATATTGTTAGAAGCATCAAAGCTGAGTTTCGCTTGTAAAAACCTACTTAGAACAGTGACTGTAAAATAAATTGTCAAGAAACACGTCGTCTAACAAAAATTTCAACGAGTTAGTGCGGTCTTAAGAGTATGACCTAAACTCGGAAGATGACTCATGCTCTGCATATATTGTGAGAAGCATCAACCCTGAGTTTCGCTTGTAAAAACCTAGTTGTCCAATACAGATTCAGTTTATATGGTTTGAACAACCGAGGCTTAAACCAAAGCAGCGTGGTTCATCATCATGCATTGATGCTTTCTGTACTGTTTAAATTGATCAGCGTTGGTCACCAGTTGCAAAATAAATCTACATATGAAGGTTGTAAAAATTAAGTTTTCATCCTTCTCCTGAAGCTTGCAACCTTGAGCCGAAATAAATATCATGCTAGCACACCAAATCTCTCTTGTACCTAGAAGAGAACGGCAAAGGAATTACATTTGTAGAGTGAAGGAGAGGCTGAAGCAAGCAACAAACGGCAGAGAGGAAAAAGTAGTCTTGCAAATAGTAAAGTTTGTACCTTGGCTAATTATTCTTATTGAACTGAAACAAACGGCAGGCAACCTTGCCCGACTAATTCTCGTTGAACGCTCCGATAATCAGCCATGTCCTCAAAACAATATGCCCGCACCTTTGTCACTTGTCATGCCGATCATCCAACATGCAAAAAAAAGCAAAAAAGAAAACAACCTGATATCGAAATATTTAATCCAAAATATGTAACGTCAAAGATGAACAAACATGACGCGGAAGAAGGTGTATACATGAGGATGTGTCTAACGGCTAGACGCTCCTGCGACTCGGGCGACAGCGGAGGCGACGGAGGGGCCGTCGCCACCCGACGCCACCGGCGCCCGGCTGAGCGCCACCGTAGCCGGCGCACAGGGGTGCCCGCACCGCGGCCTGCTCGGAATCGTTTCGCCGTGCTCGCCGCCCTCGAAGACGAAGCCTCCGATGAAGAAGACTCCTCCGCCCCGCAGGTGACCCCTTCACCGTCCCCGCCCCTCTCCCCCTCTCCTCCCCCGGTGACGCTCGCCTCCTTCCTCAACCTCGCCGGCGCGGGAGCTCCCCGCTCCTCTTCGCGCCGTCCGGAGCCCTCAGCACCTGCTCCGGCGAGCTCCGCACCTCCGGCATGGGGCCCCGAGGTGTTCCCTCCGCTCCCGTCGCGTGGGAGTACGGGAGTCCTGATCTGCACGTCCTCCGGCACGGAACGTCCCCTGCATCCTCATCTGAGCGGAGTGCTCGTGGGAGATCTGGTGGTTCCGCTGCCGGCCGCCGCCCCCTCTCCGCCGCCGGCTGACGTGGGTTCGCCGGGGCTAGGGTTTGCGTGCGGTCCGCCCGCTCCCCTGTGGGCTCGGGGGATCCGGTCCCTTTGGGCCGTGGCGGCCCAACCCAGGACGGGCCTGGAAGGGCGCGGCCTGCCTCGACCCTCCTTTGCCCGGATGCGCGCCACGTGGCACAGGGGCAAAGTGTGACGGTCTCGATGGAAAGTTCCGGGGATAGGGTTCCCTCGGAGGGTTCTACCCCGCAGCCGCCGCTTTTTAAGTGGCTGTGGATCCCTGCCGGAACCCTAGATCCAGACTTAGGGTTCCCCGCGCCTCCCCGTGACATCCGCCGCAACCGCAAACACGCCAAGCTCCTTCCTCGCTCCACCGACCCCTTCTCCGGCGACTCTCGTCGACGCGTGATGACCATGGACCGTGACCGGGACCGCGACCGTTCCAACCGCAACAAGCGCCCGTATGCCGACATGGACGGCGGGCACCCCAGGGACCGCGAGCTCGAGCTTCGTCAGCGGCTCGAGAAAGAACAATCGGAGCAACACCGCCAGCAACGCCTCTACGACCGCGACCGAGCAAACTCCTCTGGCTGGCGTCAAGGGGACGACCAGCACCCTCCCCGCCCTCCTCCTCCTCCCCCGGCATCGCGAGGGCGCGACCAGGGTCGGGGAGCGCACAAGAAGTACGCATCTAGGGCGGCGCGGTCCCAGCATGGTGCGGGACCCTCCCTCCCGGGCTCGAGTGCCCCCGCGGCGAACTCCGCTGCCTCCGCTGGGGCGGACGCGGCTCGCATCACTTGCTACAATTGTGGGAACCAAGGTCACATGCAATCAGAGTGTAAGGCTGAAGCTTTCTGTGTCAAATGCAACAAATCGGGCCACCCCACGGCGATGTGCGCGCTATTCTCCAAAGGGCCTGACCCATTCTGGGCGGGTTTTGGCGGTCAGCAACAAGGGTTTTTCTGCTGTGAGGTTCCGGAGGAAGAGCTCTATCAGCCCGTTGCCAATGCTTGCTCTTATCATTCTTGAGAATGGCAGCTTGAGCGAGGAACGATTAGAAGAAGAACTTAAGGACCTGGTGGATGAAACCTGGACACGGCAAGTCCGCAAGATCAACGAGTCCGACTTCTCCGTGGTTTTCCCTTCCAAAGAAAGCCTTCGCATGGCGATCCGGGGCGGAGGCATTACCCTCCCTGCGTGCAAGATCAAGGCCATCGTCACGGTTCCCACGGGCGACCCCACTGCCTCGGAGCGCCTCCAGGAGACTTGGTTCCGCCTCCACGGGGTCCCTCCGCCTCTCAGACATGCTGACAGACTCCTCATGAGCACTAGAGAGATTGGGCGTCCCATCGGGGTGGACGCGGATTCGCTGTCCCATCCCTCTAACCCCATCCGCATGTCCTTCGGCTGCCGTGACCCTGCTCGCATGCCAAGCTCCGTTACGATCTTCGTCAACATGGAGGGCTTCAAGATCCAGGTGGTTCCGGAGGTCGCCTTGGCCGACGGTTCCCCACCCCACGCACCGCCACCCTCTCTCGGCAAAGATAGGGACGAGGACAAGGATGAGGACTTGGAGGAAACCGACGAGGACAGATGGGACGGCCGCAGGGGGCACCACCCACACAAGGAACGTCTCTCCTCGCTCTCGGCTCCGGTTGGGAACAAATCCGGCCCCGCCTACAGATCTGTGCCTGCTGCTGGCCAAGACCCCCCCCCCCTCAAGCACTCCTGCCTGCTTCGGCCTTCTCTCAATATGGCTCCAACCTCACCGAGAAGGGCGACATCTTCCCCATCATGGCCAAGATCGTGAACGCGTCTGCGTCGACACCTCAACTCCCTCCTCCCATGGATGAGACCGAGCGCCTCTCCCTCTCGTCACTGTCGCCGGAGTGATTCTAACAAGGAGGAAACGCCTTACGTGACTCCGGGAAAAGCGGCGAAGCTTGGCGAGGAGGACGGGAGGAACATTGGGTGGCAGAGCCCGCCCTCGGCGACCTCGGACACCTCGGAGGAGCGCCGCGCGCGGGAAAGGAGAAGCAATAGCATCCAAGACCGCCCCTCCAGGATTTTTGCCAAGGAACTGGCTTTCGCCACTCAGCTTCAGTTTGAGCCAGACGAGGAGGTGAAAGAAAGCTCTCCCTCTGCTCTGGGCCTCCACCAAGCTCCGGCCATCCAGGAAAATTCCTCTGTGCTACCTCTGGCGGACGAAGATCCCATTCCGGCGCTGGGAGCGCTCGTCACTCGGGCATCAAGAAGCAAGGGCGCTACTCCGTCTGAAGCACAACGCAAAAGCGCAAGGGGAGCGGGCCTCACGGAGGGCTCGGTGCTGGATCGGGCGATGCGCCTCGCCAACGACAAGGATGCGCCATCCTCAAGCACCCCAGGTACCCACCCCACCTCCTCCCCCTCCCTTTCAGCCTTCACTGCTTTCCAAGATTTGCCGGCGCAAAAACTCCTGAAAGTGGCCCAAGACAGCTGCGTCATTTTCCCCTCCGCGGCAGGGGCCCCCGAGGAAATCATATCCCTTATTCAAGCAAAAGAGCTAGCTCAAGCTGACCTTGCGGCAGCCAGGTTTAGGGCTGAGCTGGAGGCCGCCAAGGAGAAAGAGGCTCAGGAGAGAAGGGCCGCCACAACACAGGAAGGGCCTGTGTTGGAGGAGAACGGCGCCACTGATCCGGTTCCGGACCCGGCCTCTGCGCCCAAGAAGAAGCCTCGGGTGTACAAAAAGAAACAGCAGCCCATTGTGGGCTCGAGACCCCTCACCCGCCGAGCACGGGCTTTATCAATAGTTTCCCAATGAAGTGCCTCATTTGGAATATCAGAGGGTTCGGGCGCAAGGGGCGCCGTACTCTGCTCAAGGATTACCTCCGCGAGCATAAGATTGATGTAGTCCTTCTCCAAGAAACGATCAAGCAAGATTTCTCTGACGCCGAACTCCGCAGCCTCGAAGCGGGAGATAGGTTCTTCTGGCATTGGCTCCCGGCTAATGGGCACTCAGGGGGAATGCTCATTGGTGTTAGGGACAGCTCCTTCGAGGTGGGCGAAGTTGACATGGGCCAATTTTTCATCAGCACGTCCGTCCTTCACAGCAGCTTCCAAACGCATCTTTGAGGTGGTTGCCATTTACGGCCCAGCTGATCACAGTCGATCCCGCTCCTTCCTGGAAGAAATTTCGGAAAAGGTGGGCCGCGCCACGCGCCCGCTGCTTCTTGGGGGCGACTTCAACCTCATTCGCTCAGCGGAGGATAAAAACAACGACAATCTCAAGCGGCCCCTTATCGATCTCTTCAATGAGCACGTGGCATCTTGGGCCCTCCGTGAAATTCCTCGCACTGGGGCGAGGTATACCTGGACGAACCGACAGCTTAACCCGGTCCGCTCGGTGTTGGACAGGGTGTTCATCTCCCCTGAGCTCGAGGCGCTCTTCCCTTTGTGCTCCCTTGTGGCTGAAACCAACCTGGGGTCCGATCATACCCCCTTGGTGTTTGACTCTGGAGACGGGCTCCCGCCTCGCACCAATAGGTTCTTCTTCGAATCCGGGTGGTTTGAGAGACCTGATTTCCGCCCTATGCTTTCTCAACGTTGGATTGATCTGGCCTCTCGAGCAAGGGGCGAGACATTGTTGGTCGGTGGAACTTCATGAGCTCGGGGCTCAGACAGTTCCTCCGCGGTTGGTGCCGTAACCAGGGAGCGGCCACGAAAAGAGAAAAAGCGGCGCTCCTAGCTCAGATCGAACAGCTTGATGCTAGAGCAGACTCCCTGGGTCTTGAAGAAGAGGATTGGGCTGAACGGTATTCTCTCGAAGACCAGCTCCTCCACATTGTCCGCGAGGAAGAGGATTACTGGCAACAAAGGGGCAGGACAAAGTGGGCGCTCCAGGGGGACGCCAACACAACCTATTTTCACGCCGTTGCCAATGGTAGGAGACGCAAGTGCACTATCTCCTCTATTGTCACTCCTTCTGGCCCCACCTCGGATCCCACTATCATCCAACAGGTGATTTATGACTTCTACCGCGACCTTTTGGGTTCCTCGTCTGAGAGGGTGTGCTCCGTGGCCCCGAACCTCTGGGGAGAGGCAGCGAAGGTGTCGGATTCTGATAATGAGCACCTCATGTTAACCTTCTCGGAGAAGGAACTTGAGGCTATCGTCGCTGACATGAAATCCAACACGGCTCCGGGCCCAGACGGCTTCCCTCCTATCTTCTTCAAGCGCATGTGGCCTTGGCTAAAACTTGGAGTCCTTCACATCCTTAACGATTTTGTGCTGGGGCGCATTGACATCTCAAGACTCAACTTCGGGATCCTAGCGCTCATCCCCAAAGTACCCGGTGCTGACTTGGTGTCCCAGTTCCGCCCAATTGCTCTCATCAACGTGGTGTTCAAGATTATCTCCAAAGCGTACGCGTCCAGGCTTGATCCTGTCGCCAATAAAATAATAAGCCCCTTCCAGACGGCGTTCATCCGGGGACGGAACATTCTGGAAGGGCCTCTCGCCTTGATTGAGATTGTTCACGAACTGCGGGTCAAGAAGTTAGGAGGGATCCTGCTTAAACTCGACTTCGAGAAAGCTTACGACAGGGGTCAACCGGGGCTTCCTAGAGGAAGTGCTCCGCGCCAAAGGCTTTGACCAGGGCTACATTCACAGAATCTTGCAGTTGGTGTCGGGTGGCCAGACTGCGATCTCCATCAATGGTGTCATCGGCCCGTACTTCAGAAACAAGCGGGGAGTGCGTCAAGGGGACCCTCTCTCACCGCTGCTGTTCACCCTCATAGGGGAGGCGCTGTCCGGCATCCTCACAGCTGCTGGCTCAGCGGGTCACATCCACGGAGTAGTCCCTCACTTACTTCCCGGAGGCATTTCCCACCTTCAGTACGCGGACGACATCCTCATCTTGATACAAAACACGGAGGAAGATATTGCCAACCTCAAGTTCCTTCTCATGTGCTTCGAAGACATGTCCGGCCTCAAGATTAACTACCACAAGAGCGAAGTCATTGTCATGGGCCAACCTAGAGACGAACAGATCAGGATTGCCAACAAGCTGAATTGCAAATTGGGGTCCTTCCCTTTTCTCTACCTTGGCTTGCCCATCTCTGACCGTAAACTGCGCCTCGAACAATGGTTGTTCCTTGTCGGAAGCTGGCTGACCGCATCGAGCCTTGGATGAGTAGGTTACTCACTTCTGGTGGGAGACTAATTCTCTCCAATGCCTGCCTAGACAACACGCCCATCTATGCGATGGGCCTGTTCCTACTGCATGAGGGGATCCATGCCCGTTTCGACTCTCATCGTTCTAAGTTCTTTTGGGAAGGGACTGGGGCAAATCGCAAGTACCACTTGGTTAACGGCCTCATCGTCACGTCGTCCCAAGGCCATGGGGGCCTCGGGCCTCCTCGATACGAGGAAGATGAACATCGCGTTGCTCCTTAAATGGGTGTGGAAATTATACAATGAGGATGACACCATCTGGTCCAAAATCATCAAAGCCAAGTATCCGGATGCGAGCGATCTCTTTTCAGGCTCGGGCAAAGGTGGCTCCCAGTTCTGGAAGAGTATCCACAAGGTTAAACACTTCTTCAAGCTTGGGGCAAAGCATGCGGTCGGCGACGGGCGCCGCACTCGCTTCTGGTTGGATTGGTGGTTAGGGCACGAACCTCTGAAAGACTCGTTTCCGTATCTGTTCGCTGTTTGCGAGGACACAAACCAATTAGTAGCCTCTCGCGTGCGCTCCGGGGGCCCGCACATCAGGTTCCGTCGCTCTTTGGATCCCGAGGGTGTGAATCAATGGAATCGCCTCATCTCCCAACTACAGCCTTTCTTGCTCTCGGACGCTCTCGATAGGGTGATTTGGCACCTCTCCCCCTCCGGCCTCTACTCCGTTCGGTCCATGTACTATAAGCCGTCGCAAGGGGCGTCGGTTGCTTTCCATAAGGACGTGTGGGAAGCCAGGGTCCCGCTTAAGATCAAGATCTTTGCCTGGCTGCTCATCCTTGACAGGCTCCCCTCCAGCCTCTTTGTCAACACCCGGATTTTTAAGTCCAGATGCCTATTATGTCATTCATCGCAATCCCAGGATAATGTTGTTGCGAGGCATAATAGTCGAATATCACAGTCATTATTTATTACAAGCCATAATGTCTTACAATCTTGAATCACATGATTCATATTACACAAATAGTTGATCTCACAATCAACAACATACGTAAGTTCATACATAGCGGAAGCGTAATAGTAACGGGACTCTCTAGTCCACAGGCCAACATTTGACGTCAGAAACCCCTAGTTGTCGTAGGCGTCCTGCTGGTCATCCTCGTGATAGTTCTGTTCCTCCTCGTACTCTGGCCATTTGAATAGCCGGGGACAAAGCCGTAAGTACTTCAAGTACTTGCAAACTAATACTATTGTAAAATGCCTATTAAAGAAACTAAGTTCTAATTTAACTTGCATAAGCCATATTTTAGTTCACAAGCTTGGATCATGTGCTAACTAACATATGTGGGAACCTTAGTGTCATTCCCACATCATTTGTTCAATTACCCAAAGAGTCACCAAGTCACCATTCACATTTACTAAAGCTTTCAAAAAATCTGACACCGGAAACTGTATGGCCCTTCCAACCGTCCGTAACCGTGGACACGGCTATTCGAATAGATTTACACTCTGCAGAGGTTGCACACTTGTGCCACAACATTTGATTTCATCCGTCGGAATAACTCCGAGTCACCGTAACACGATACGCGGATCATCAACCATAACCTTTCACTTACACATCCTAGTATGAGCACCTCTCCCCATGAGCTTGGCCTCCCGAGTGAAAACCAACTGTTAACCTGGGAACTGCACAGGGCTTGGCCGTACAATTTCACCTCAATTCACATCCTTTCTCAACAACGGAGGCAGCCTCGGCATAACCCCTATGATGTGTGTTCAGAGGGAACTCATACTAAAATCTATAAACTTCCAAGTTAAGCCCTACCCATAATCGGGTATTGTGGGGGTACTCAAAAATTGGAAAGGTATCGCATTCAAACCAATATCAGGTTTTTATCAAAAATCACCCTCTTCTCTTGTTCACATCCAAACCAAACTCTTCAATGGAATGCTTCATCATCCCAAGGTTTCAAATTCAACCATTCACATGCTCCCATCTAATGTAGTCAAATTTTAGTACTTTAGCACTAGCACTAATCATGAGGGGTGCTACTTTGCTTTGCTATCTCTACTCATCTAGTAATCTTGTTCTCTATCCCAATTTTAATTCCTCTTTGTAAAACACAACAAGTAGAACTTGTATGGTGTACACATAAGATAGGCTTGTATAAGAAAAATAAGTATCATGGTGCCTTGCTCAAGGTGAGCTTTGCACTTTGCAAGAGTATTATCTTGCCTTGGTAGTTCTCTAGGTTTTCTCCTTCTTCTTCAGGGTAGAATTCTCCTTCCTCTTGGTAATCTCCGGTGCTAGCGTCTAAATTTAGAATACGAAGTATAATCACCAAACAAGCTCAAAGGCTATACTAAACACATCATTACTTCACACAAACTATACTAAGCACACACATAAAATAAGTAAGTGTATTGGTGGGTGACTTGAGGAAAATGCTTTCCTCTTATTCATATGTGATAAGTAATGTTCATATAGTGTTTGGGGAATAAATTCCTCTCATTGAAATCTTCTTAAGATTTAATTTCTCAATAGCAATACATGAATGCTATGTTGACCCAAGTCAACCATTCATCATTATTATTGAAGAAAATGATTTAAATGAGGTAGATCACCTCATACTATTTAAATCACACTACATTTGATTTAAATCTCAAGTAATTCATATAAGAGAGTTTGAAACCAGGGGTCCAATCATCCCATGAATTCATGTGAGACAAGTTTAAATGAAGTATACAACTTCACAAGATTTACTTTAATAGTTTTGGATAATATCAACTAGTTAAACTAGTCAAATGATCCATTAATTAAACTAGGGCATGATCATGCAAAGTGACCACACCATTTTCTTGCAGAAACAATTAGTGTAAGTCATATGTGAGCTACTAGAGTTGGAATTAACTTAATATCTATTTTGGTTGATTTTTAATAATTATTTGAATAAGTAAAAGTCCCTGTCTTGTTATTTTTATCACATTTATTCTACCAAGTATCCGACCAAGGGACCAGTGGCATGAGTTAGATCTTTTTCTTAGCTTTCCAACAACATAAAGTTCATCAAATTTGGTTTAGCCAGTTTCAATCTATTGAATTTCAAAGTTGTAACCAAGTATTGAGATTAAATGGATTTGGATAATTCGAATTTGAATTACTTGGGCTACGCGGAAAGCTAAGTGGGCCTAAAGGTTTAAAAACGGCCCAAACCAACCCGAGTTCAGCCCAACCACGGTCCACGGACGCGCGGCGCGCCGACGGGGTGGGGTCCGCGCGTCGGTGACTCGGCGTCACCGAAACGGTATGGGGCGAGGTGGTGCGTTGGATTAGAACACGGATCAACGGCTCGCATTCATCGTCGTCTCCGACGAGAACCCGACGTGCGGCGGCGGCGGTAGGGGGTCGGCGAGCTCACCGTGGCTCCAGCTAGGGTTGGCAGTGGGCTTGACGAAGGTGTAGACGACGGCGATGCAGCCTCGTAGCGGTGGCGAAGCTCGAGGCGGCTCGGATCGACGGCGATTTCACCGGGGCTTCCGCGGCTCCGATCGCTCGATTGAGCTTGCTCCGGCGACGATTGAGGTGGCTAGCGGTGCGAGGCGAAGCGGTGGTGAGAGGTGGTCATGGTGGTGTGCTTGGTTTGGTCCGGGAGTGCTCTATTTATAGGAGGGAGGGGGTCGCTGCGGGGCGGTGAGCAAGTCGTCGTGGGCGCGACGTCTCCGGCGAGCTAGAGGGCTAGGCGGTGACGCAGCGACGATCGCAAAGGTACGGCGAATCCGCGAGCGTCCATGGCGAGTTAATGCGAGGCGTACGATGGTCGGGGCCGTGCGTGTACTTGTCGCGGCCGTCGCGGAAGGAAGCTTCCTCTCCGGCGGCGGTAGGCGCTAGGGGGTGACGCGAGCATGTCCGGCAAGCTCCGCGTGGCGAGAGAAGTACTACGGCGCGCGGATATGGTCGGGTACGGCGAGATCTGGCGAGCGCCGCGTGGACGTGTCCGTGCATTGGTGACGTCGCCATGCCGTTGGCGGCGTACCTGGAGCGTGCCGGGCGCGGCGATGGCGGGTCGTGGCGTCGTCCTCTCGTTCAACGGCGGGTACGGGCGATCTTCCGGGATCGTGGGCGACGCGTTTGACAAGGTTGCTTAGGCCGGAGAGGCGGGGAGAGAGGGTGAGCGTCGAGGGGCGACGTGACCGGCATGGCCATGGCCGGCCATGTTCGGTCGTGTCCATGGTGTGTTTTTGCATGGGCTAGGTAGAGGAAGGTCCAAGGCACTGAATTGAGCCAAGAATTGATCAAGGAGTGGTCTGGTTTGATCAATTTCAAAAATGTGCTTGATCTTGTTTTTGTTAAAAAGTCTCTACTTTGCTTGATCCTAGTTCTTGATCCAAGATGAATTTGGTATGGTCCACTTTACAAAAGTTGTTCATTGTGTTGTATACTTGGATGGCATGCAAAGAGTTGGAGGTGTTTAGTTGAGAAATTTTGAAATAGAGAGGCTCAAAGTGAGGACCAGATTGTAATTGTCAAAAATGACCATTATCTTATGTGAGCAAGTTTTAATTCTTAGCTTTGATTTAATTGAGGTATCTTTGATTCTCAAAGTTGTAATAACTATTTAGTAACCTATTACCACTAGTGGTGAAGACTAATTGGGTCTAGAGTCAAAGTTTATAAAAAATATCATATGTCCTATGTTAGGGTTTTTAGGGTTTTATCCTTATTTGATTTCTTTCTCTTTTTCATTTATTTGTTTGGTGATCATCATGGGATCACTCTAGGGTTAGTGGAGTTTATCACCTACACAAAATAACACTCATCATGGCATAGCACTCAAAATGCACAAGTCCTATGCAGGGCACTATATGAATTTTGAAAAGTTTTTGTTGGTTCTCAAATTTGGATAATTGGATTGGTTCTTCTTCCTTTATTTGAAATTTGAGGTGTTACAAACCCTTCCCCCTTACAAAAGATCTCGTCCCGAGATCTAAAAGAAAATTAGGTACTAAAGAGATCCGGGTACTCCTTCTTCATATCTTCCTCTCGCTCCCAAGTGGCTTCATCTTCGGTATGGTTGCTCCACTGTATCTTCGAAACTTGATGCTTCGGGTGCGAGTGGTTCCGTATGCTTCTTCCAAGATGCGAATCGGCACTTCGCGGTATGTCGGGTCTTGGTTGATATCCACCGAACGGTGATCGATGTTCTTGAACACTTCCGTCTTCTCGGGGACTTCCGGGCACTTCCGCAGGAGTGAGATGTGAAATACGTCGTGCACAGACCGACATTTCTTCGAGTAACTCTAATTGATAGGATACTTCGCCTCGGCGACTCGGAACTTTGAAAGGTCCGACATATCTAGGGGCAAGCTTTCCTTTCAGCTGAAATCTCTGCATTCCTTTCGGGGGGATACCTTGAGATAGACAAAATCTCCGATCTCGAAGGTCATCTCTCGGCGTCTCTTGTCGGCGTAACTCTTCCGTCGGGACCGAGCGGTCTTGAGGTACTCGCGGATCTTGTGCACCTTCTCTTCGGCTTCACGAAGAACATCAGGTCCAAAGACTTGGCTTTCTCCGACTTCCGACCAGTTCGGGGGTACGGCACTTCCTTCCGTACAAAGCTTCAAAGGGGGCCATCCGCAGGCGGCTTGGTAACCGTTGTTGTAAGAGAATTCTGCGTAAGGCGGACAATCTTCCCACTTGGATCCGTACTCCAGTACACATGCTCTCAACATGTCCTCTAGTATCTCGGTTGACTCTCTCGGTCCGTCCATCGGTCTCGCGGGTGATAGGCGGTGCTAAAGTTCGGACGGGTTCCTAGTCCTTCATGCACTTTCGCGCAGAATCTTGAGGTGAACTGTGATCCTCTATCCGACACTATCGACTTCGGGGTTCCGTGCGGTGGCGACTATTACTGGAGATGTACAGCTCAGCTAACTTTGGTCCTTGATAGGTGGTCTTGACGGCGATGAAATGGGCTACTTTGGTCAATCTATCCACCACTACCCATATAGAATCGTTGCCTTTGCTGGACTTGGGTAAACCAGGTGATAAAGTCCATTCCTACCGAGTCCCACTTCCATTCCGGAATCGGTAAGGGTTGCAGCAATCCTGCGGGTCGCTGATGTTCTGCCTTGACTCGCTGACAGATATCACACTTGGCGATGTAGCTTCCGATCTCCCTCTTCATTCCATGCCACCAAAATTGTTCCTTCAAATCTTGGTACATCTTGGTACCTCCGGGGTGAATAGAGTATAGGGTGTCATGGGCTTCCTTCAGAATGACTTGCTTCAGGTCTGAATCCGATGGTACGCAGAGACGTCCTTTGTACCAAAGAACTCCGGCTTCATCCACAGTGAATCCTGGGGCCTTTCCTGCGACTATCTGGGTCTTGATTCCGTCAATGCTGGCATTTCCCTTCTGAGCTTCCTTGATCTGACCAATCAAGGTGGGTTGTAGCTCCATGCTGGCTAGGAATCCTTCACTGACTAACTCCATTCTAAACTGTTCAAACTCCTGATACAAGCTGGGTTGTTCTTCTGCTATCATTGAGTTTAACTGACACGGCAATCTGCTCAACGCATCAGCTACCACATTGGCCTTGCCGGGGTGGTAGTGGATCTCCATATCATAATCCTTAATCAGTTCTAACCATCTTCTTTGTCTCATGTTCAGCTCCTTCTGGGTAAAGATATACTTCAGGCTCTTGTGATCCGAATAGATCTCGCAGCGATTACCCATGAGGTAATGACGCCACACCTTCAGTGCTAAAACTACGGCTGCGAGTTCGAGGTCATGGGTGGGGTAGTTCTGCTCATGCTTGCTTCGGTTGCCGGGACAAATAAGAGATCACTTTGCCTTCTTGCATAAGCACACATCCGAGACCAATCTTGGATGCATCGCAGTAAACATCAAAGGGTTTGGTGATGTCCGGCATGATCAGAATTGGGGCTGTGGTCAGTCTAAGCTTGAGTTGTTGAAAACTCTCTTCACATTTGTCCGTCCATTCGAACTTCTTATCTTTTTTCAGCAATTGGGTCATTGGTCGAGCGATACTCGAAAAGCCTTCTACAAATCTGCGGTAGTATCCGGCTAATCCAAGAAAAGCACGGACCTCGGTCTGAGTGGTGGGGGCTTTCCATTCTGCAACAGTCTTGATCTTGGCGGGGTCTACGGCAATTCCTCCTGCGGACAAGATATGTCCCAGGAATCCAACTTCCTTTAACCAAAACTCACATTTGCTGAACTTAGCATACAGCTTATGCTCTCTCAGGGTCTCTAGGACAGCTTCTAGGTGTTGCTCATGTTCTTCCTCAGATTTGGAGTAGATGAGGATGTCATCGATGAAAACGACAACAAACTTATCCAGGAAGTTCATGAAGATCTTATTCATGAGATTCATGAAATAAGCGGGGGCATTGGTTAATCCAAATGACATGACATTGTACTCGTACAATCCATATCTGGTGGTAAAGGCAGTTTTGGGAATGTCTGATGCTCGGATCTTCAGCTGGTGATATCCAGTCCTGAGGTCAATCTTTGAGAACACTATAGCTCCGGTTAGCTGATCAAACAAATCTTCTATCTTCGGCAAAGGGTATTTGTTCTTGATGGTGACATCGTTAAGTTTACGATAGTCCGTACATAAACGATTGGCACCATCCTTCTTATCCACAAACAAAACGGGGATCTCCAAGGTGACGCACTTGGTCTAATCGGACCTTTGGCTAACAGTTCATCCGAGCTTGCTTCTTCAGACTCTACTAGCTCGCTGGGTTCATGCTCGTAGGCTCTCCGGGCTATAGGTCCTGGTTCCGGGAATTAACTCGATGATAAACTCGATATCCCGATCCGGGGGCATACCGGGTAAACCATCCGGGAACACATCGGGATATCGACAAACGACCCTGATTTGATCCGGAGTTGGCTTGGCTACGCTCCGGTTGCGGGTAAACTTTCTAGGTAGTAGTTCGGAGACATGTTCCACTAAGATACCGGTGCTACCTGGTCATGGTGATGGCTTTCTTGGCACGATCAATCATTCCATGGTGTTTTGCCATCCAATCCATTCCCAGCACCACTTCCAAACCTTTGGTTCCCAAAATTATCAAATTGGCATAGAACTCTACTTCATGAATTCCGATGGGTACATTTTTACAAAATTTTCTCGGCTTTAGTGGTTGATCCGGGGATTTGAACTATCATGACATGTTTCAAACCGAGGGGTTGAATTTTACTTGTTGATGCAAAGTCTTCGGTGACAAAAGAATGAGATGCTCCGGAATCAAACAACACTCGGGCAGGTGCCGAGTTGACAGAAACATACCCGGTACAACATCCGGTGCTTCCCGGGCTTCTTCGGCATTCATGTGGAAGAGACGGCCGTTGCGGTTATTGGGGTTGTTGGGGGCGAACTTCTTTCCTGTGGAAACGCGGCGTTGCTGCCGAGCGAGGTGCGGCCGGTATTGCCGGCGAGCTTGGCGAGTCTCTTGGGACACTCGTTGGAGTAGTGCCCCACCACTCCGCACTCATAGCAAGTGATAGTGGACTTGTCCTTGGTGGCGACAGGAACGGCGTTGCTTCCGATCCTTGGAGCGGTGTTGGTGTTGTTGTTGTTGTTGGGAGCTCGGGCGGAGCGCGGTTGAAGTTGTTGTTGTTGTTGTAGTGGTTGGTGTTGCCTCCTGGCCTGGAGTTTCCTCCACTCCGGTTCTGATAACCGGGGCGAGTTCTCGCATAGGGGGCTTGTTGTTGTTCCTCGGAGTGAAACCTCCGTTTGAGCTGAGGCGATACTTCGGGCGTTGCTAGGCCCACTCGGTGCATCATTCGACGTTTGCGGTTTTCATTGGCTTGGTTTAACTTGCCCTCCATCCGAATGGCGGAGTCAACAAGGGCTTCTAGATCCGCAAAGGGGATGTTGACTAGGACCGTACTGCATCTCATCATGCAGTCCATTCAGGAATCTTTCTTGCCTCTTCTCAGTAGTATCAGTCTCATCGGGGGCGTACCTTGACAGGGTAAGGAACCTGTCGCGGTATTCTACCACCGTCATGCGACCTTGCTTCAGTTCACGGAACTCGTCCCTCATCTTCTTGATAAGACCCGGGGGTACATGGTACTTGCTGAACTTGAGCTTGAAATCTGCCCAAGTCATGAACTGACCTCCATTCATGGCACGTGTGCTAATCCACCAGGCTCGGGCAGGTCCTGCGAGGTAATGAGTGGCAAACAGGACCATCTCGTTGGGTTCCACTCCCGCTACCTCCAGATTGTTTTCCATGGTTTGAAGCCAGTCATCGGCATCGAGGGGTTCCTCCGTCTTGCTGAACACCGGAGGGTTGGTATTCTGAAAGTTCTTGAGCTTGGATCCGGGATGATCATGGTTTCCATGGCCTTGGTTTGCAAGATTTTGCAGTGCAGTGATGTTGGCTTGACGTTCAGCTCTTTCAGTCTCCCTGTCTTGAAGCAGGGTTTGCAGCAGTTGCATCATGGCATCGTTGTTGTTGCGATTGGGAGGGGCCATCTGAACATACAGGAGATTATAAGATAAGAGGGAATTTTTATGGTTTATTTTGAATGAGTTCAAGATTTAAGAAAAATTTGAATGCTTTGGATGACACACACAAACATTCATTCATTCCATATAACACATTACAAACTACATGCCATTTCTCCCATGGTTTTAAGAACCCTTTTTTCAGACTACGATACAAGGAATGAAAACACACTCATACCCAGGGTTTTAAGAACCCTTCATGCTACGATACATGGGACGGGATACAACTCACACCTACATCAGTGCTCAAGTGTGACTACCCTCATCCTTGATGTCAATGGGAACGACATCATCAGGTCCTGGCTCCAGGAACTCGTAGTCCTCCTCCTCCGTGAACTCGTCCTCCTCAAAGTCGTCGTCATCACTCAGGAAGGCGTCTCCTCCCTGAATATCGATACCGACCTCGTCTTCCTCTATCTCCATCAGCTGCTCCTCCTCGGGCCTTGACGGTGGCCTCAAGTGATGCTATCTGTGCGCGAAGGCGTGTAATGGTGACATCCTTCTTCGCGCACTTCAGGCGAAGCTTGTTGCGGCACCGGGACAGATGCTTGATGGCATCTCCATGTGTAGCCAGGGCGAGGTGAGTCTGGTTCGCATACATCCGGGCGTTATCCAGATCCAGCTGAGTGTGATACAGCATGAAGTCTAGATGCTCGGCGTGATGCCTCAGCTCAGGGTGGGACTGCAGATCCATAGGTACTCCGTTGGCATCACGCTTCACTAGGTGAGCGAAACGGGACGCAAGCAGGCGTACCGTGTTCTGTCCGCAAAGGCGAGCCAGTGCCTCCTGCAGGCCGCGTGCCAGTCCATCGAGCCAGTTGCTCTCACGAAAGGAGAACAGGATCCTGTCCGTGGTAGGAGACTCCATGTTCCCCCTCAGATCCACAGTAATGATCCACTGTAGCTCTCCGCCAGGCTGATCATCCATCTGGATCCCATGGAACTCGGGCCGGAGGCGCCCGGAAAGTTCGAGACCGCGGTGAGATCGTGCTCGAAGATCAAGCTGCCTCCGTTACCAAGTTGGTAAAACTTGGTGTTGACGGGTGCGTTGGGCTCCATCTGAAAGTGAATTAGGAGAGTAAGTTAAACATTTGATCAAGTGTGGCAAAGTTTTAGGTAGACATAATAATAAAGAGCATGTTTTTATCAAGTTTTGAAAAAAAACCTCCAAGACAAGAATATGAATAACTTTTCATAAATAACCTTTTCCTTTGTATTTCAAAGTTATGTTTTTATGAACGCCCATTCTAACTAAGGTTTTCTAAGGTCAAACAATGGCTCTGATACCAACTTGTCAACACCCGGATTTTTAAGTCCGGATGCCTATTATGTCATTCATCGCAATCCCAGGATAATGTTGTTGCGAGGCATAATAGTCGAATATCACGAGTCATTATTTATTACAAGCCATAATGTCTTACAATCTTGAATCACATGATTCATATTACACAAATAGTTGATCTCACAATCAACAACATACGTAAGTTCATACATAGCGGAAGCGTAATAGTAACGGGACTCTCTAGTCCACAGGGCCAACATTTGACGTCGAAACCCCTAGTTGTCGTAGGCGTCCCGCTCGGTCATCCTCGTGATAGTTCCGTTCCTCCTCGTACTCTGGCCATTTGAATAGCCAGGGACAAAGCCGTAAGTACTTCAAGTACTTGCAAACTAATACTATTGTAAAATGCCTATTAAAGAAACTAAGTTCTAATTTAACTTGCATAAGCCATATTTTAGTTCACAAGCTTGGATCATGTGCTAACTAACATATGTGGGAACCTTAGTGTCATTCCCACATCATTTGTTCAATTACCCAAAGAGTCACCAAGTCACCATTCACATTTACTAAAGCTTTCAAAAATCTGACACCGGAAGCTGTATGGCCCTTCCAACCGTCCGTAACCGTGGACACGGCTATTCGAATAGATTTACACTCTGCAGAGGTTGCACACTTGTGCCACAACATTTGATTTCATCCGTCGGAATAACTCCGAGTCACCGTAACACGATGCACGCGGATCATCAACCATAACCTTTCACTTACACATCCTAGTATGAGCACCTCTCCCCATGAGCTTGGCCTCCCGGTGAAAACCAACCGTTAACTCGGGAACCGCACGAGGCTTGGCCGTACAATTTCACCTCAATTCACATCCTTTCTCAACAACGGAGGCAGCCTCGGCATAACCCCTATGATGTGTGTTCGGAGGGAACTCATACTAAAATCTATAAACTTCCGATTAAGCCCTACCCATAATCGGGTATTGTGGGGGTACTCAAAAATTGGAAAGGTATCGCATTCAAACCAATATCGGGTTTTTATCAAAAATCACCCTCTTCTCTTGTTCACATCCAAACCAAACTCTTCAATGGAATGCTTCATCATCCCAAGGTTTCAAATTCAACCATTCACATGCTCCCATCTAATGTAGTCAAATTTTAGTACTTTAGCACTAGCACTAATCATGAGGGGTGCTACTTTGCTTTGCTATCTCTACTCATCTAGTAATCTTGTTCTCTATCCCAATTTTAATTCCTCTTTGTAAAACACAACAAGTAGAACTTGTATGGTGTACACATAAGATAGGCTTGTATAAGAAAAATAAGTATCATGGTGCCTTGCTCAAGGTGAGCTTTGCACTTTGCAAGAGTATTATCTTGCCTTGGTAGTTCTCTAGGTTTTCTCCTTCTTCTTCGGGGTAGAATTCTCCTTCCTCTTGGTAATCTCCGGTGCTAGCGTCTAAATTTAGAATACGAAGTATAATCACCAAACAAGCTCAAAGGCTATACTAAACACATCATTACTTCACACAAACTATACTAAGCACACACATAAAATAAGTAAGTGTATTGGTGGGTGACTTGAGGAAAATGCTTTCCTCTTATTCATATGTGATAAGTAATGTTCATATAGTGTTTGGGGAATAAATTCCTCTCATTGAAATCTTCTTAAGATTTAATTTCTCAATAGCAATACATGAATGCTATGTTGACCCAAGTCAACCATTCATCATTATTATTGAAGAAAATGATTTAAATGAGGTAGATCACCTCATACTATTTAAATCACACTACATTTGATTTAAATCTCAAGTAATTCATATAAGAGAGTTTGAAACCAGGGGTCCAATCATCCCATGAATTCATGTGAGACAAGTTTAAATGAAGTATACAACTTCACAAGATTTACTTTAATAGTTTTGGATAATATCAACTAGTTAAACTAGTCAAATGATCCATTAATTAAACTAGGGCATGATCATGCAAAGTGACCACACCATTTTCTTGCAGAAACAATTAGTGTAAGTCATATGTGAGCTACTAGAGTTGGAATTAACTTAATATCTATTTTGGTTGATTTTTAATAATTATTTGAATAAGTAAAAGTCCCTGTCTTGTTATTTTTATCACATTTATTCTACCAAGTATCTGACCAAGGGACCAGTGGCATGAGTTAGATCTTTTTCTTAGCTTTCCAACAACATAAAGTTCATCAAATTTGGTTTAGCCAGTTTCAATCTATTGAATTTCAAAGTTGTAACCAGTATTGAGATTAAATGGATTTGGATAATTCGAATTTGAATTCATCGAGCTACGCGGGAAAGCTAAGTGGGCCTAAAGGTTTAAAAACGGCCCAAACCAACCCAGTTCAGCCCAACCACGGTCCACAGACGCGCGGCGCGCTGACAGGGTGGGGTCCGCGCGTCAGTGACTCAGCGTCACCGAAACGGTATGGGGCGAGGTGGTGCGTTGGATTAGAACACGGATCAACGGCTCGCATTCATCGTCGTCTCCGACGAGAACCCGACGTGCGGCGGCGGCGGTAGGGGGTCGGCGAGCTCACCGTGGCTCCAGCTAGGGTTGGCAGTGGGCTTGACGAAGGTGTAGACGACGGCGATGCAGCCTGTAGCAGTGGCGAAGCTCGAGGCGGCCTGGATCGACGGCGATTTCACCAGGGCTTCCGCGGCTCCGATCGCTCGATTGAGCTTGCTCCGGCGACGATTGAGGTGGCTAGCGGTGCGAGGCGAAGCGGTGGTGAGAGGTGGTCATGGTGGTGTGCTTGGTTTGGTCCGGGGAGTGCTCTATTTATAGGAGGGAGGGGTGCTGCGGGGCGGTGAGCAGGTCGTCGTGGGCGCGACGTCTCCGGCGAGCTAGAGGGCTAGGCGGTGACGCAGCGACGATCGCAAAGGTACGGCGAATCCGCGAGCGTCCATGGCGAGTTAATGCGAGGCGTACGATGGTCGGGGCCGTGCGTGTGCCGCCGCGGCCGTCGCGGAAGGAAGCTTCCTCTCCGGCGGCGGTAGGCGCTAGGGGGTGACGCGAGCATGTCCGGCAAGCTCCGCGTGGCGAGAGAAGTACTACGGCGCGCGGATATGGTCGGGTACGGCGAGATCCGGCGAGCGCCGCGTGGACGTGTCCGTGCACCGGTGACGTCGCCATGCCGTTGGCGGCGTACCTGGAGCGTACTGGGCGCGGCGATGGCGGGTCGTGGCGTCGTCCTCTCGTTCAACGGCGGGTACGGGCGATCTTCTGGGATCGTGGGCGACGCGTTTGACAAGGTTGCTTAGGCTGGAGAGGCAGGGAGAGAGGGGTGAGCGTCGAGGGGCGACGTGACCGGCATGGCCATGGCCGGCCATGTTCTGGTCGTGTCCATGGTGTGTTTTTGCATGGGCTAGGTAGAGGAAGGTCCAAGGCACTGAATTGAGCCAAGAATTGATCAAGGAGTGGTCTGGTTTGATCAATTTCAAAAATGTGCTGATCTTGTTTTTGTTAAAAAGTCTCTACTTTGCTTGATCCTAGTTCTTGATCCAAGATGAATTTGGTATGGTCCACTTTACAAAAGTTGTTCATTGTGTTGTATACTTGGATGGCATGCAAAGAGTTGGAGGTGTTTAGTTGAGAAATTTTGAAATAGAGAGGCTCAAAGTGAGGACCAGATTGTAATTGTCAAAAATGACCATTATCTTATGTGAGCAAGTTTTAATTCTTAGCTTTGATTTAATTGAGGTATCTTTGATTCTCAAAGTTGTAATAACTATTTAGTAACCTATTACCACTAGTGGTGAAGACTAATTGGGTCTAGAGTCAAAGTTTATAAAAAATATCATATGTCCTATGTTAGGGTTTTTAGGGTTTTATCCTTATTTGATTTCTTTCTCTTTTTCATTTATTTGTTTGGTGATCATCATGGGATCACTCTAGGGTTGTGGAGTTTATCACCTACACAAAATAACACTCATCATGGCATAGCACTCAAAATGCACAAGTCCTATGCAGGGCACTATATGAATTTTGAAAAGTTTTTGTTGGTTCTCAAATTTGGATAATTGGATTGGTTCTTCTTCCTTTATTTGAAATTTGAGGTGTTACACTCTTGGTTGCCGGCAGAAATGGACCGGCTTCGGGGGCGTGCGCTCTTTGCGGCGCCCCGGAGGACTCCTCCCACATCCTATTCTCCTGCTCAATGGCAAGATTTGCTTGGAGTGCGCTGCGCAGCATTCTGGGTTGCAACTGGTGCCCAGCCAACTTTCCACAGTTTCACGCCATCCTAGCAGGTTTCTCTGGGAGGGCCAGAAGACTCCTATGGACCCTCTTCCTCGCACAATCTTGGGCCCTTTGGACCGTGCGGAATAAGCTTACTATGGAAAGGAAAATCTTAAATGACCCCGCTAACCTGATTTTTAAAATGTGTATCTTCCTACAGCTCTGGAGCGTCAAGGCAAAACCAGGAGATCGGGAGGATCTCAGACGGTTGACAAGCGAGCTGAGGGAGCTGTACGCCTCCGTGAGAACAAGAAGCCAAAGCTGAAGCCTGCGGCGTAATCTGGCTAGTTCTTCTTAGTGCGGTTGCTGTGGGGTGCCGCCCCCGTTGTGTTTGCGTTTGATGTGTGCACTCCTTGGCTAAGCTGTATGCCGCAGCAGTTTGTATGACTCTAAACCTTGCTGGCTTTATTAATTTAAAGTCGGGCCCTCTATGGCCTTTTATCTAAAAAAAATATGTAACGTCAAAGATTAAGAGATTAGTGGTCAGCTTACATTGACATCTCCCGATCACTGCCGCCACAGAATTTCAGCGGCCAGCCCCTGCTTGTGGCTGGTGTATACCGCCTGCAGGGACTAAGGAGGAGGCCTACGTCTTAATTTATACTCAGAGATGAAAAGGAGACCATGGTGGATTTCCTCTAAGAAAACGCGCGTGATGAATCGGTGGCAGAGGAGTAGATACATGTGTTAAATCGATTGGATTGAAGGCGGAAGACTCATTGTGTGCCCCAAGTTAATTAGTGCGCATTAAAACTGCTGCATGTTGGATAGTGGACAGACTCTCCATGTCCAGAACAATTGGATGTTGTCTGACCAGGCTACCAAATCCAATTGCTTACAATAATTCTGATATTGTGGCTCATTGTAAATTCTGATAATGTGGCTCACTGTAAGAGCAGAAAACTAACAATTAATGTTTGCTACTGGGGTGAGACTATGAGGGGGTGGTGTGTGTAGTAAACGCCACTACCGCTGTTAGATGGGCTTGCCGTTACCAACAGAAGTAATTTGATGGAGAGCCAAACATTCATGTCAATAGACCGGCCAACTTGTCTTAGTGGGTTGCTAGCTAATAACGTGTTACTGATGACGTGGCTCAAAAGGAGGAATGATGTGGACCAATTAGAAACTTGCTGAGGTGTATAGCTTGCATGTTAAGAGAAATTGAGTGGGTTGCGCTAATTTAGATATTATAGATTAGTGCACTTACGTAGTGTGGGTTTCTATATCTACATAAGTGTTATAATCAACCACCAAAAAAGTGGATGAAAGGATATGCTTAACTTCTAGGTGAATTTTGGTCATAATCATGGATGATTTAATTAGCCATCATCTACCCATCATCATCCACCCCTCCATCTATCCCATTGTAATCCCAAAACTATTATCTATTTGTATGTTTGCTCCCTCCTCCTCGCCCCCCTCCCCGCACCACCGCTGGCGGCGGCGGACCCCTGGATCTCTCCCGTGTGGAGTTGGCGTGGGGCCCTTTCCCTCGGGCGGCGGAGATCCACAACGAGGAATCGGCAGCTCCTCGTGCGGCGGGCCAGCGCGCCGCGGCGAGGCGTTTCCTCGTGGTCGAGGCGGCGGAGCTAGGCAACGATGTCTTCTTCCTCATGGGCAACGATAGCGACAACACAACTTCTACTGGTCGGCTCTCCCAGGTGGAGGGCCTGGACGCTGAGGCGGCGGCCTCAGGGTGCGCCACCGGCTTGGCGGCGAGCGGTGGGCGCGGATGAGGTCCAGCACCCTCGGCCGTGAGGACGGCCGGGAGCTGGTCGGGGCGTGGCGGCGGTTTCACGTACGCCGGCGCAAGATCTGAAGGTCGTCCTCCACACTGCGTCCTCGGCCCACCCTGCATCTCCAGCTATTGTCCATGGAGGCCCTCGTTCGCCGGATCTTTGGTCGGGTTAGATGCTGGTTCTCGGGTTGTGAGAGAGGGAGAAATCCCTGGATAGCCTTGCTTGTCCGACGGTGACGATGCCTGCGGACGCCGTGCGTCCTTCTTGAGGTACCGTCTTTACTCTCCTCCTTTCCCCCTCCCCTTCCGTATTTACGATGACGACGCCTGCGGGCGGCGGAGGCGTTGGTAACGTCGTTACTTTCTTGAAGGCGCCGCCTTGGGATCGATGGGACGGTGGGGGTGGCTATGTCTTG
This sequence comes from Lolium rigidum, assembly GCF_022539505.1. Classification (NCBI taxonomy): domain Eukaryota; kingdom Viridiplantae; phylum Streptophyta; class Magnoliopsida; order Poales; family Poaceae; genus Lolium; species Lolium rigidum. The sequence continues at coordinate 246,384,860 of NC_061514.1, read as the reverse complement.
GCTGGTGGATGCAGCGGTGGCGGTGTGGCTCGGGGTTCGCCTTGGTTCCTTGTGTACCATGGTGATCTCCTAGTCCTGTGCAACTTCTTCATCAACGATCAAACCCGCGGCTTCGTTTCGGCGTGAGTGTATCCATGGCAGGCGGAAAGGCGTCTCAAGGCGAGCTCGGTGCAACGTGTAGCTCGACTCTTTCGTGCCCAATTGGCAGTCTAGTTCATGGACAACTCTCTGCTCAGGGTGATCATTTCCAATGACGGCGGTGCGGCGCCCTTCGAGGCAAGGCGAGGAGGCAGGGGTCCCTCTTCGGTCATGAAAGAGAACGCTCAGGCAATGGCACTCGCTTCTCCTGCTGCAGGCGAGGACGGCCACTCTGTTGACGACGCTTTTTCTTCGAGACCTCCCTTCGACGTCCCATGGTGCTCTGCTTACGATTTGAAGGGATCAAGGACTCCAGTTGTTTTTCTTGTTTTTCCTTTGTCTGATGTTGTCTATGTTGGTTGTAAGTTGTTTCTCTACATCTTATATCAAACCTTGCCGTATGAGCTTTATTAATTTAAAGCTTTGCACTTTGTGCCTACTGTTTCAAAATCTATTTGTACGATTATTTTACCTTGATCATCCATCCGCCATTCATATGCATCCACATAGAGACCCTTGGTTATTACACTAGATTTAGATGTGCGCCTTGGCGCACGATCCCGTGAAACTCGTGTGAATTTAAATTTTTAACATAATAGTGATAAAAATTAACTGCCAACATAATAGTTCATTTCTTAGTTTAACAGAAAGATGTCTCTAGGTTGAAATTAGGATCAGTTGCACGAAACTACATGATAGGGGAGCAATAACATGGACATATACATGGGTAGAACCATTGCGCAGATTAGAAGTTGTAGCAGAAAACAAACATATAAATGTATAATTAGATCCAAACAACTTGAAGAGGTTAGTGGCATGGTGCAAACAGTATAGTTAAAAGCATAAGATCTATGCATTTTGCTACCAAACAAATCAAAAACCAAGAGAAAGAATCATATAAACCAAGAGAGGAGTAAAGGAATCACCTTTTGCCAAAATAAAGTTGCATATGAACCTGGGCATTTGGTGTTTTATTACCAAGTCATGTGTAACCCCTGGAACTTCATAAATTGCAAACCCAAAAAAAAATATAGAGACGAAGTTATGATAGCACATTTACTTAGTTAGCATCTGACCTAGTACACACATGCAAGACTCAAAAGTCAACGGGATGCTCTGGGCACCCAAAGTCCCAACTTAATACACAATAAGTACAACTGATGATTTCCTTTACATATGTACAGATAGAATCCACCTAATACATGCTCAATAAACTGGAGTACATACCCAATGTGTGAAGGAAAAGGACAGTTGCGCTATGTGCAATGCACTTATGGCGCAATAAACTTCACCTGGTATACTCGCTAACGTTTTTATCTTTCTCCCAAAAGCTCTATGCAATGCACATACTGCCTATTAAACTTGCCTCGCCTGTATGCACGCCAACGTTTTGATCAAGCTCTCAAAAAATAAAACACAGATTATTGATGGTGCAAATTCCTGACAAGAGAAAGCAGAGTTCTGCAAGTTCCTCTTGTGCAAATATTAAATTATTAATAAGTTACACATAAAGAAAATGAGAAAAGCAAGGACAAACTGTAGCGAGTAAAACATGTGGTGATGAGACCACCATAGCTCCAACAATAGCCGGAGATGCCAGCAAATGGGACCTGGACAGGTGACTATTCAACATGTGCGGCTGAAAATCACAAAAAATTCAAATCTGAAACATCAATATTAAAAAGAGTACTGCAGTGGAAGAATAAAAAATTGAACCACAAATGCATTGGAACATAGGTGTTGATGGCGGCAATTTGATCTGACATTACAATACATCAAATTTTCAATTGCAGTTCAAACAATAAGGTATTAGATTCGAGAACAATGGCCGCATGGGGTGCTTTATTAACAAAATGGTAATTCATTTGAATAGAGGAGACTCCTTCCCGTCCTACTTTTTTTACGGTACCCTCCATAAATGTTGCTTTACTGGGCGCAGGATTATCGTGTATTTGATAATATGAATACTAAATTAGAATATCAATAATAGATAATTTAAGGTAACATAGTTACATGCATCTCGTCTATCAATAATAGATGGAAGAAAAGGTGAAGTGAAACAAGCCATCACATAAGCAAGGATCAAGCATGCCATAGGCTTCCATCGAGCAATTTTTTGACCCATCGACCACTCCTGCCATAGATAGGCAATAAGGGGATAAAACCAAGCTAAGCATCAGTTCTTACCAGGACCAAAGCAAGGGGGTAGCATTTGTAACTACCAAGATATATATCAGATTGTCATTCCATCAGAAAGGTTGTATGTGCTCTTTCAATTGAGACCAAGGTGAAACATGGAAAAATCTTAACGGCACAAAAATATATTCCTATTAAAAAACCATGATGATGCCCACGATATCACCTCGAAAAGTGACTGAAGAAGCTCCGCTTCCAGATCATCGCGCCGGGTGGCGTCGTTGTCTGCATCACTTGGTCGCGATGAACAACACCCATTTCTGCTCGCCACAGAGCTCCGCTTCAGCTTCGAGGTCCATCCGTTCATGATGTCATCGTAGTCCTGCTGGTGACAGAACATAGGCGATTGTAGTGAGTAACCAGAGATGATGAAAAAAGAAAAAGCACAAAAGAAAAAAGGGCTCAAAAAGTCTGTCACCTGGGTGAAGTATGCCAAGAAAGCCTCATTGGTATTCTTAGTTACAGCCAGCTTCATCGAGTCGGGTGGCGTCGCTGTCTGCATCACTTGGTCACGATGAACAGTCCCCATTTCTGCTCGCCACAGAGCTCCGCTTCAGCTTCGAGGTCCATCCATTCATGATGTCATCATTGTCCTGCTGGTGACAGAACATAGGCCGTTGTAGTGTGAGTAACCAGAGATGATGAAAAAATAAAAGGCACAAAAGAATAAAGGGCTCAAAAAGTCTGTCACCTAGGTACCAAGAAAGCCTCATTGGTATTCTTAGTTACAGCCAGCTCCCTCTCCAGGATCCTCAGGAACTGGAACAACGCAGTACCGGACAATGATGATCACCACCTTTGAAACAAATATGCCCAGGTGTCACGCAAATTTTACTACTGAAGTAGAAGCAAACCTTTTCATAGGTCTCCACATCATGGAAGTTAGCCTCTCTGCTGGATGTATGGAGCAAAATCCAGCCTATAGTTAAAAGGTACAATAAGATTAGTTCACCTGAACGCTGGACTGACAAATCACATACAAACTAACCAAATCCTTAATATCATCATTAGATGAATGTAATTAGTTTTTTGCATAGTTAACCAGAGCACATGACAAACCATAGAAGAGAGAGAGGGAGTAGGAGGAGGTCACCTGTGCAAGAAGATCATGCAGGCCTAAGCATTAAGCATCCATGAAAAATACGCATGCATAACATTATAAAATTATTAAACTTGGACTACTAAAATCCCTGAAGAAATGCAACACACAGCGTTTGTCATGGGCTACTACCAGGAACAACACGTGACTGTGTTGTCAATACTGAAGGAAACCAGCTAGTGTGGCAATGTGAAGATCGTAAACTGTACCTGTCTAGCCCCACCCAGCTTCTGGTCTACCTGCAGTGAATTGAGCAGCAGGAATTACTAAACCGAAGGAAATTCAGAGGATGGACTTAAGTGATAACTGTATGTACAAACTGTTGAACCGTTAGAAATAACAGTAGACCCGATTAATGTTAAAGTAACTTAGAAATGTTAGAAAATTCCAGTGGAACAATTTCATCTAGCTCTCAAGTCAACTGCAAGGATAAATTAGCGTAGACCCGACTAAATTTATTTTCAAAATATTTCATTTCCTTAGTTCCTGGTGGTGCACGCCATCTCCTTAGTTCCTCTTATATCTTGAACTCTGTGTATGGTACAAATATGTGAAATGTTCTTTGGTGTAAAAATGATGATGGCTCGTAGTCAGTCAGACAGAAAAATGAGGATGACTCGTAGATAGATGAAGGAAGTTGATTTGCAAAGCATTCAAATCCCGGCTAATTTATGTTGTAATACATCCTAAGGAAAACACTGTAAGGGTGTTCTTCCCTGTACAATGTTCCGATGCTAAAAAGTGTATGTATTGTCTGAAACACCCCAAGCTCTGGTAGCCGCTCCTCGCTGTTGGTCTATTCAGGGTCGTTGGAGTGGTGGGCCTCTGTAAAATATTTACTATACAAGTAATGACAAGAAAAAATTTCACAACAAAATGCATGCTAAGTAACACTGAAATAGATTCATAAGGATTTTTGGTTCAGATACCTATAGCATTGCAGTCAATAATATTTTCGGCCAATGAATGACAACTACTATATTGGATTTCTTTTTTAACTATTTCCCATAGATCAAAAGTTAGTTATATTTCTTTAATGTGCTATATGCAGAACCAAACATCGACACAGCTTGTACACAAAATAAATGCATCGACCACTTGGCCTACAAAACCTAGAGCAGAATACAAACAATAATTCTCAAGATTAAATAAGAAAACCAATGGCATCAAGAAATTGAGATGATAATACTTTCCTGCCATCGTAAAAAACCCAAGTGTACACCTCCTCCCACTGAAATCTGCACCCTCGGCTACTGACCTCATCCCACTGCTATTCTTTTAGATAGTCTCGCTAAACATTAAGCTACAAAGGGAGAAAATAACAGTGGTATAATCAATACAGCCTAAAAATCAAGAATAATAATGTTTATAGAAATAAGAACAAGAGAAAGCAACAATTGAAGACACAAGTGCAATTATATGTAACATCTGTGAGCTTGTCATACTCAAAACTAATCTTGAGAACCAAAATTTTCCCACTACGTAACTTGACATAACAGATAACACCACATCAAAATCCTCCTTGGAGGCTTGGACACAATGCCTATACTCAAAATGTAAGAAGTAGCCATAGTTGTTTGCTTGTCATAAGAAATATGAATAAACAGAAAACTCCTACACTATTGTAGCTGATACCATGTCTGCATAACACAGAAGTCTGATGCCATGCCGCCCATCCCACAGTAAGCAGCTATCCTAACAGAGCTAAAATAAATAGGCATAAATAAACACAGTGAAGTCCCTCATAAGCAGATTATTGTTGGGGAACTAATTTCATTTATTCTCTATAATAGATAATAATTTACTAACAGTCCTAGGCCATAGATATTTTGGTAAACTCATGGTTCTAGAAAATATGTATTCACCAACAAAGAATGGACTATCAAACACAAGGAGAACCCACATAACCTGGAAAGCTACATGAAATATTTCTCAGATCATGAATAGTACATAACATCATGATACATACAATGACATTTTCTGTGCTTTCTATACTAAAGGTATATTCAGTTACTAACAATAAGCATCAATTAACCCATTGCTCAGGCTAAACTTGATTGTGTTCGCAAGAGAGATAAATCACCTTGGTCTTCTTCTCCACCATACTCTGTAGCTACAATCTGCTCTTCTTTCTCAGTCATGCGCACATTGTGTTCAGGAAAAGAATCAATTAGCAATTGAAAATCAGAGTGCTTTACTCAAGAAAAAAAAGACCAAAACGCCAGAGGATGAAAAATATAATGCACCTAAATAACAAACACACAGTCGCAAACCATCCTAAACCTAAGGGGTGCAGGTTGTGTACATAAAATTTGAAACTGAGACAACACATACAAATTAGGTCTGGGAAGTCTTAATCTGTCATTTTATTTTTAGGAATTTTTTTATTGGAAGCCTTAGTTAGTACCAGCACATAAAAGTTGCAATGGATTCCATAAAGCTCGTATAAACTCCCAGAAGTCAAAGTCTCAAATGGGCAGCACATATTACTTGAAACTTAGATCCAATTGACAGACAAGATTTTAACGTACCAAAGCCATGGAAGTAGTAGTACTGATCATGAAATTTTTTGGGGAAGACAACTGAGGCTGGTAAATCAGATCGGTACCGAGAGATTATTGCAGATCAGATCGGGCCGGTGGCCCGCGAACGGCAGCGGCTGCGCGACGGCAGCTCCGGGACGACGATGGTGGCTCCCACCCCTTCGGGCCCTTCGCAGCTCCTCTTCTTCCCAGCTTCTTTACCTGGGGCGGCCGGCGCAGCTCCGCCTCCCTCCTCCTCCCGCACGTCGTCGCTACCGCCACACACGGGCAAACACCCTCCAGCGTGCGTCGCGGCACCCTCCCTGCCGTGTGCACGGAGCTTCAAGGTGAGGGAAATCGACGATTGTGGGAAGAGACGCGCGGGGCGATTGGGGAGAGGACGCGAGGGGCGATTGGGGAGAGGACGCGCGCGGCGATTGGGGAGAGGCGGCTAGGGTTTGCCTCTCTGGATTCCCTTTTTATACCGGGTGGAGACTCCTCAGCCAATCAGAAGACACACTGCTGGGACAAACGGACAGTCAAGATGAGCGCAGTGTAAAGATCCAACGGCTCACGTGGTCAGATCGCTGTGAGTCCCCCTATGGGGGGCATCTATTATATCTCTTAATTCCCTATGGCGGAAGCCTTTGGAGGAATGACAGTGGATTTGCGTGATACATGTCTAAGAGCATCTCCACTCGTCTCCCCACAGAGCCCCCCACGGCCACTTTTTTTCATCCGGACGGCGAAAAACGGCCTAGTCAGGCCCCCGGTTCCTCGTTTTGGTCCGGATTTGAGCCTATTTTCGTCCGGACTCCCCATGCCATCCTCGGTTTCCCGGGGTCTCCCGGGGACTCCGGATGAAGCTAAACCAACCGTCCACGCCCACGTGTCTCCTCTTTCGTCCGGATTCCCCGAGCCATCCTCTTTTCCCCGAGAAACGCCGCTTGGGGAGCACACGACTGGGAAACTACTCCTCCCCACGCCAAATCTTCCTCCAATCCGGACGAAAATTTCGCCGGATTTGGGCGTGGGGAGCGCCAACGAGTGGGGATGCTCTAAGGCATCACTAGTGGAAAATCGCTCATCAATACCGGTTCCTAAGGGCCATTCGTACCGGTTTTGCAACCGGTATAAAAAATCCGGTACAAAAGCCCCCCCTTTCATACCAGTTGCTTACAAACCGGTATTAAATGGCCTCCACGTGGGCACGCAGGAGAGCTCAGGGGCCAGAGAGCTTTGGTACCGGTTTGTAATACGAACCGGTACCAAAGGTTGTCTGACGCGGCAGAGAAAATGCAGAAATATCTGTCGCGGCAGAGAATTCAGGGTTTAGGGTTTTAGGAGGGGTTTAGGGGTATCGGACCGTTTCATATCGCGTCGATGCGCCTGCTACGCGTTTGGGTTTAGGTAGTACATGAAGATAAAGGTGATGCATAGCAACTTGGTGCATATAATATAACACATGTAATTGCATAAGATCGCAAACTAAGTAGTATGCATGAAGATCGATCTTCATGCATATATAGTGGTACTCTCCGAGGCATACTATCTATTACATGTAGCATAGTGGTACTCTCCGAGTCAAACTATATGTTACATGTACATCTTCATTCATAGTGAAACTCTCCGAATGACGGTATGACGTCCCGAACGAAAAATCCCGCCAATTCATCGCCAATTGCTTTGAAGCGTTCCTCGATTGAGATCTTGTCCCGATTTCTTGCCAACTGTAAAAGAATGAGATACAAATGAATAGATGAGCTATGTGTGTGTGTATATATATCAAATCACAAACAAACAATTATTACTGAAACTAAGCACAACTTATGGTAACAAACTAAATTTGTGAATATTTTCTTCGTACCTCTTTATTTCTTTGATTATTCGTTCTCTCGTCGACAATTCTGTGGATGAACTCGCAAACGTAGTATCCACATAGATTAGTCCCCTCTGGTTGTTGCGGGCATTTCTGTACAAGAATATAATTCAATGAAACAATAATCAAGTATGATAAAGGTGTGTGGACCTAGGTAGTACAACTTACTTTGGCCGCACGCCATGTCAGCTTCGGTTTCCATTCTTGGGACCGATCTTCCTTGATGAACCTTTCCCATACACTGTCCGACAAAAGAAAATGCATAAAAGAGTTATCAATTAGTTGATATGAGGAAATTACCGAAAAGACCGATAAGAATTAAAATTACTTTTTGAGCATAAAAAAACACGTCTTGTATAGTATGGCCTCTTTGGTTTGTGAGTCAAAGACTTCAACCTCTCCTTCATACATTTTAAGGACGATAAGAATAAAGTGGAACCTGCGCACGTTTAAATATCCAGTGTCATATATATAAGCCATCACTTAAAATTTGAACTTCTCGTGAGCAAAATAGAATGTGTTATAAGAAAGTAACACTCACTTGAACTTGTAAGGCCAGAGTGTTATCCTTTTGTCACGTTGTCGCTTCAAAAACCTTAGCAAAGTCTCCGGTGTATCCCTGTTATAGATGGGATCCTCTATGGTTTTTTCATGCATTGTATCTGGGTCAATGAACCCAATGTGCTTGATTTCATCCCTTTTGCATTCGAGCATCTTCGATCTGCATAACATAGCACACAAAAGATTATAATTTGTAGACAATATAATGAACAAGCTGAGCTAAATACTTCTCAAATTATATAAATAAATCACTTACGGACAATAGAAACTGATGATTGATTTGTCGAGGGCCCGGAGATTGTATAACTGAAAGAGTTCGGCGAAGTCAACGCTCACAGAGTATTCTTGGAAGTAGTGCTCTTCCTTAACTCGCACCATGATAGACTCGATCCCTTTCTTTGTGGCATCACTATACCACGAATGCAAATTACGCATACTTGTTGGTAGCTTCCTGAGATTCTCGACCAAATCTTTCCATTGAACAAATTTATATTGTACTTCAGCTAAGGGGTAATCGGTGTATTGTCGAGAAATTTGAAGAGCCTTCTCGTCAAACACCATGAGATGGGGGGCCGATTAAACGGGTTGTTGTCCGAACTGGTAGACTTGATGTATCCCTTTTATCTCCTTGACACCCGATTGATTGCGTTGTTTCGCCTCCACCATCGCGTCATACGATCTTTCAATAGAACGCCTATAGTCAGATGGCGGCGATGGTACAGGGTCATACAGATTCTCAACGGTACGCACAACTTTCACTGGATCTAGTGTCTTCTCAAAAGGTATCTTTGGCGCTTTCTTAGCAAAAAAGGCTTTCAGCTGGGACTGACATCTTTCCTCATTTTCCCCGACACTCATTTCCCAAGGTAACTTCTCCATAGGCGGCAGTGGTTTCTCCATTCTAGATCTCTTCCTAGGCGGAGTACCGTTCCGCTTAAAGGACGATGTCTTACGCGGAGGATCTCGAGATGGTGGACTAACGATGGGGTTTCTCTCAGGTAGGTGTGGACTTTGCTGCTCTTGTGGACTGCTACCAGGAGGAGTCGATGGCCTTTGCTGCTCATGCGGACCGCTACCAAGAGGAGTCGATGGCCTTTCCTGCTCATGTGGACCGCTACGAGGAGTCGGTGGCCTTTGCGAAAGGACGATGTATTTCCTCGGCCATATGGTGAAACCGTGCTTGACATCGGCAATTGTCCTCTCATCGTCACCTCTAGGAAAATCAAGCTCCACTGTTTCAAAACCCGGAACAACTTCATCCACCCCTACACGAACACGACCGAGTGGAATGGGCATATGATGGTGCGTTGCTCCATCTTCATTCGGGTAAACATAGCCGACCGCCACCTTAACAGACGCGGTCCTGAATAACATATATAGCTCGCAATCTATCTTCTCCGTGACATAATCCACGGGGTAGCTTCCTCCACATCCGTCAAGATGCGTGGAACCCACACTGCTTCTTCGCTGAGATGGGGCGGCATCGTCTTGAGGTTCCTGTAGAAACATCCGCTGATCAGGTGCCCTCTGATTTTTCTCAAGCGCCTCCACCCTATTTAACAATTCCGTTACAATGTTCGCCTCCTTCTTCTTCTTTCGCGAAGCTTCTATAAGTGTCAGCGCTGTCCGGCCACTCTTCCTTCATGGTGAGACCTGGGCGAGCTCGTACCCGTCCAACGTGTTCAGGATTCCCCAGAGCGAGTGTCAGCTCGTCATTCTCTCTATCGGGAATGTACTCTCCCTTTCTGACCTTTTCAATTGCATCTACAAGCTTCGGTACGATTGCCTCAATTTTTTCCTTCCATTTTCCCTTCGCAACGATCAGCCCTGTCTTTGGGTCCAACCCTGCCCCATGCGCGAACAACCAGAACTTGGACCGTTCGGGCCTGTCCCATGTCTGTGGAGTGATTCCTTCATCCATCAGTTTATTTTCAAACGCTGTCCACTTCGGAATGGCAGTCTTGTAGCCACCGACCCCAAATGATGCCAAAGTTTCTTCTTTGAAGCATTTTTTGTATTTGTGACCGATCGGGACACAAAAGTAGACGATTGCTTATACATCTTAAATGCGGGCCGTTGATCTTTTATCTTCACTAGATTATCATCGAATACTGGATCTTCATTCTTATATTTGTCCCATAAATTTTTCTTCCAGTGTCCGGAATTGTATGGCCATCTTCTTCCATGTCCATTCCCCGACTTTATTCTTCGGCCTTCCGTCATGTCTTCCGGTAGAGCTGAATCGTGTCGATAGATCGTCCCAAAGAAAAAATTTCATCGTGTCGTTGACATAACTAGCTTCGATCCCCGCTTTCTTCGGCTTATTCCACTCTTGAATGCTGATCGGTACATGGTCCCTAACAAGAACTCCGGCTTGATTTGTAAATTTGCGGCAGTACTCTTTGGGATGCTCCGGTTCACCATTAGCCTTAAATGCCGTGAGGGCTAACCTGCCCTCGCCCTTTAACACTCTCGTCGGGCCTCATTTTGTTTTAACAGACTTGCTCGATGATGCAGAAGGCTAAAAGAAAAAATTCTTCGTTAATAAGTGCAATACAAATAAATGAATGCATCTAGGGATGAACATAGACTAATTGATACATAAATATACACCTCGCCGGAGTTTGTTATGGACACTTCGTTGTCTCTTCTAACTTGTTCAGGCTCAAGTCCCTCACCGAAATCATTCAGAAAGTCTTCAAACTCGTTCTCATCTCCATCGGGTTCCGTACCACGGGCACTCTCATAGATCAATTTCTGCACCGCTTCTTCCCCCTCCTCATCTCGGACGAAGGTGCCGTCCGCCATACCTCAATGTCACTACAAAATTAAGAAAGAAATTATATTTCATTCATCATGTCATGATCATATAACAAATTGCTAGATGGATAACAATTGAAATGAAGAAAGCAATAACCCTAACCCTAATACTTGGCGCTCCTATTTCTCGACCCTAACTCTATGTCGCGGCGGCACCGCCACGGACTCGGCCACGGCCACGGTCTCGGCGTCCCCCCTCATCCTCTCGCTCTTCTCTCTATGTCGCGGCGGCACCGCCACAGACTTGGCGCTAAGGACTCGGCGTTCCCCCTCCTCCTCTCGCTCTCTCTCTTCTATTTGGCGCTAAGGGTGGTGTCGACGAAGCCGCTGTTCTGGCGTGAGCTCGAAGTAGTAGTGGTTCGTGATGGCCATCTCGCGCGCCACACCTAGAGGGACTGGAGGGACCGGTACGCCTCCGACGCTTAGCAATCAGCCGGTCGGGACGCGGTAGCCCGGCGGGCAGGGGTAGTTCGAGGCGCAAAGCGCCTCCGCCTCCTGGGGGGTTAGAGATACGATGGAAGCCATGGGAGAGAATGATGAGGTTTGCAGATATGAGTCTAGATGTGATATGTAAATGGAGGCCAAGCCTACATATATATAGTGAAAAAATGGCGGGATGACGGAGGCGGGAAGACAGAGGCGGGAACCGGTGGAAAGCGCGGGAAGAAAATAGGCGGGAACGCAATGGCGCGGCAAACCTTTAGTACCGGCTGGTGGGTGCAACCGGTACTAAAGATGGTTTTTCTATCATGTAACAAAACTGTCGGTGGGATAAGGACGCGTGGGTAACCTTTAGTACCGGCTGGTGGGTGCAACCGGTACTAAAGGTGGTTTTTCGTCATGTAACAAAGCTGTCGGTGGGATAAGGACGCGTGGGTAACCTTTAGTACCGGCTGGTGGGTGCAAGCCGGTACTAAAGGCTGTCGGCAGGATAAGGACGCCCTGCTCGATGAGATAAAGCATGTAGCGCACGACGCCCTGTCGGAGGAAGAAGACAATGTAGAAGCGGCGCCGTGCCTATAAAAGGAGCATCGATACGCCATGGCAAGCAGCTCAACAAGCCAACATGGATGGAGAGTTTCATCACCATGGATGGAGGAAAGGGTTGGGAAATCTCCCGTGGCGGAACTTGTCGAAGATGCCCTTGGTGCACACGCCCTATGGCATCTTCGGAAGTTCCCCTCGGAAAAATTTCCCCGCAAGCCCGTGAAAGACTCCATCTCCTCTAACAATGTTGGGGAAAGGGTTGGGAAATCTCCCGTGGCGGAACTTGTCGAAGATGCCCTTGGTGCACACGCCCTATGGCATCTTCGGAAGTTCCGTCTCGGAAAAATTTCCCTGCAAGCCCGTGAAAGACTCCATCTCCTCTAACAATGTTGGGGAAAGTGAAGGAGATATGCCCTAGAGGCAATAATAAAAAGTAGTTATTATTTATATCTCTATGTTTATGATAAATGTTTATATATCATGCTAGAATTGTATTAACCGAAACATTAGTACATGTGTGATATGTAGACAAACAAGAAGTCCCTAGTATGCCTCTTAAACTAGCTTGTTGATTAATGGATGATTAGTTTCATAATCATGAACATTGGATGTTATTAATAACAAGGTTATATCATTGTATGAATGATGTAATGGACACACCCAATTAAGCGTAGTCACCATGGATGGAGGAAAGGGTTAGAGGAAATCTCCCGTGGCGGAATTCTCAGCCTTGGTGCACACGCCTATGGCATCTGGAAGTTCCGCACCCGGGCATTTCCACTGCAAGCCGTGAAAGACTCTATCTCCTCCTAACAATGTTGGGGAAAGGGTTGGGAAATCTCTGAGTGGCGGAACTTATCAAGTGCCCTTGGTGCACCAAGCCCTATGGCATCTTCGGAAGTTCCGCCTCGGAAAAATTTCCACCAAGCCCGTGAAGACTCCATCTCATAACAATGTTGGGAAAGGGTTGGGAAATCTCCTGAGTGGCGGAACTTCTCGATATTCCCTTGAATTGCACATGCCCTATATGGCATATTCGGAAGTTACGCCTCGGAAAATTTACTTCCTGGCTTTGTGAAAGCTACTAACTAGTAAAACAAGTAGCCATCTCCATTGTTAATATCTTACATACAGTAACATCATTACACAAAAGTGATTTCCATATTGAGATGAGTTACATGATCCCTATATCTAGCTAGTCTTCTGAGTTTTCTTCGTCTGTTTCCTTTCTTCGTAACGATGCAACCATGGACAATCTTCATTATTTAAGATGATGCTTGGGTGGTTTACCTTGAAGGGTGAAATATCATCAAACTTATTATAATCTTCGACATGTCTGTCTTGTCCTCTACTCCACGATGTTTCTTTCTGAAAGAACTAAGTGCCGCTTTGTCATCGTATGATGTGTCCTCTTGCCTTTCTTTCTTTTTTTCGGTTTGCTAGACATGTCCTTCACATAAAACGACCACTTCAGCTAGGGCCAGATGGTTCGGTGTCGTACCCTAGATTCTTGAGATCCCTTTGTAGTCATTAAAGATGCTAGCGGGTCTGCACATGCCCCATCTTCCGGGGTTGAACCATTTTGCCTTGGGAACAAAGGGACCTTGAGTGGGTCCATAGTCAAGTTTCCATGTCTCCTCTATGTACCCATAATATGTGACCTTGCCTCATTGTCATCTTACGCATCCATGAGGACTGCCCAGCTGTTTTGGTTGGTGCTCTTTTTGTCTTGAAGCGAACGTGTAAAATGTGTTTCCCCATTAATCTCGTACTGTGAAAGTCGATATAGTCTAAGATGGTTGCTTGGCCAACAAATGCTGACTGCTCGTCATCAGTGGGAGAGTGTTTGCAACCAACCACCAAAGTCTTCATGTGTTCTCCATCGATCCAATCTTCACGTTGCTAGGGTATTTAGAGCGTAAGATATCCCTTGTGTTCCTCTTTATGCAGGCCACCAAGATGGAATTATGTAGAGCGTAGTAGTGTGCTTGAGTGAAGAATGTCGAGTCCATACACGTTGTTGCTTTCTTTAGCGTGCCTTTTTCATATGATCTCCCCTCGCAAGCGCGATTCGGGAACCGTCGGCTTAAGGTTAGAATGAAGTCAAACACAAAACTCAATGACCTCCTCGATTTCATAGCCCTTGGAGATGCTTCCTTCTAGCCTAGCACGGTTATGAGCGATACTTCTTCAAGACTCCCATGAATCTCTCAAAGGGAACATGTTGTGT
>NC_061514.1:246320042-246370328 GCF_022539505.1 Lolium rigidum | reverse complement strand
GATCAACTATTTGTGTAATATGAATCATGTGATTCAAGATTGTAAGACATTATGGCTTGTAATAAATAATGACTGTGATATTCGACTATTATGCCTCGCAATAACATTATCCTGGGATTGCGATGAATGACATAATAGGCATCTGGACTTAAAAATCCGGGTGTTGACATGTGCTGCGTGAGGCGCTCGTCCTGCTGATGCGGACGGCAACGACCTGCTGGCCTGGAGGATGAGCGCACGGGCACGGGCGGGGCTCGCGGCGTCGGCCACGGGCGGGGGCAGGCGTGGGCGGAGCTCGCCGCGTCGGTCACGGGCACGGGCGGAGCTCGCCGCGTCGGCCACGGGCACGGGCGGAGCTCGCCGCACGAGCCTAGGGACGGGTGGAGCTGCGCGCCGGGGACGGAGACGAGGGTCTCCTCGACGGTGGGCTGGTCGTCCTCGGCCGCGTCGGCTGCTTTCCTGCTCTGGTGCTCTGCTAGTACTACTAGGGGAAGAAGAAGGAGTAATTATTTAGGTCACAACGCGTTGGGGAACAGAATGGGTCACGGACGTTTTGGCCTATCCGCATGTCCGGAGGCCGACCCAAACAACCAAAATCGGACGCGAAAACGCGTCCGTTTGGATCGCGCGGTTGGAGATGCCCTAAGGCACACGATCGGTGAGAGAGTTGGCGATCACATCTCCGCGCAGGCATCCAACTGACTCATACAGTCATACTAGAGATTAAGTTTACCAATGCAGTTGGTGATGAATTCCAGGGGCGGAAACTGTAGCGAGGATTGGCGGCACAGACGGCGTAGTTGTTTCCGCTTTGAGCCAAACATGGAAAATCGTATTCACCGCCTGCTGAGTGCGCTAAAGGGGCGTGTTTTACTTTCTCATCTATTTTTTGGACTAATTATCATTTTGTGAAATATGTGAATATATGAAAAGTGTTTAAAAATCTTGAAAATGATTTTAAAGAAAACTAACGGTTGAAACAAATGTTCACTGGTTTGTGAAACTTTTCACGAGTTTGAAAAAATAACATTCTCAGATTTAAAAAGTGCACAGGCTTGAAAAATATTCATGTGGTTCGAAAAAGATCACGAGTTCGAAAAAGTACGTTCAAGAATTAGATTCATGGGTTTGAAGAAATGTTTCATGCGAGTTAAAAAAATAGTTCATGGGTTCTGACGAGTCATGTTGTCTAGTATTCTTTACACTTTATTCTATTTATATTGTAAATATTGTTTTTTTCAACGCAAAAAACTCATCAAATAAAATATCAGAATATGCAGCTACGAACGTGTTTCAAGGTGATCGCCAAACAAGACAGCGTGACAAACAAAAGGAACATGAAACTTCCTCCATCCACAAATAGGAGAAAAACAATAGAAGAGCAACAGCTGGCTATAAAATAGTGTCAAGTCACTATAGTTAGTTTGTAAGCAATATGTACAATAGTTAGCTATAAGAGTGACCTACTTTAGTGTATATGTTCCACCTCCCACTCTCACAAAGTGCCTATGAGCCCGTGTTGCATTTGGCTCATGAGAGCTCACTCCTTTTACTTTTTCATGTCTCTCTCCTCCACGTATGCAAAAGTGCCACGTAGATGGGCTATAAGCCAACTATTGTACATAGGGCATCTCCAGCCGGCCGACGCATTTTGGACGCCCAAAATATCCGCGTGCGTCTGTTTGCGGCGGCCCATGGACGCGAAAATGATCATGCGCCAGTTTGCGTCGGAGGTGGCTCCAGCGGTCCGATGCATTTCGGGCGCGGGCCATTTTTGGTTCAAAAATTTCATAAAACAGGTTAAACAATCAAATTACACGAAATTATAGCCATCATATTGGCTCAAATTGAGGTCTCAAATAAGTTCATCACATTGTGCGCATGGTACGGTGAAAATGAAGTCCAAAAGAGGCACAACATGGCCAGAACAGCAAATCTAGTCCAAAAGGAGGCCATGGTGCTTGACATTGGCGCCGCAGATCAGGCGTCTCGTACGCGGATTTTGGCATACTTGCGCCGCGCCGGCTTTCAGCTGCATCTGCCACTCCATGTGTTGGGTGGCCTCCATGGCGGCGGCCGCTGCATTCCTCTTCTTCAGATTCTTGCGTCGGCCGCGACGGTTCGCGGCCTCGATTTCTTTCTCCACCTTGGACAACACCTTCTTTGCCGCCTTCGGCTTAGCATCCTGGCCGCCGGTGGTGGCACGCTTTGCTTCCGTCAGTGATGCGGCCTCCATTGGGGCTATGGGGGAGTCCGGGGCGGCGGCACTTGCGAGAGTTCCCTTGGAATCCATGGTGGTTGCAGCGACGATGACGTCCATCGCTATGGCCTGGAGTGTTGGCGCCGGTTTATTTTGATTTTTTGCCCGGGGAATGGCCACTGGCGGAAATGTTATTAGCATTCCTGCCACTGACGTGCGGGTCTTACGCAAGTTTCGGCGGTCACTCAGCGCGTTCGCGCATCGTTCGCCGAGACACAAACTCGACGGATATTTAGAAGGTTTGCGTCGCTGCGGACGTTCCGGTTACTATGCGTCACCCGCTAGAGCAGAATCCAGACGCATTTTTTGTCCGCCCGGACACAAACGGTCGCTCCTCCGTTTGCGTTGCCCCGTAGCAGCGGGAGGTCCCCGGTTGACCTTCGCAGTTTAAAAGTGAAGTCGATGAACTGTCTTTTCGGCTTCTTGTCATTATGGAAGGAGGTAAACACGGAGCCTTGGGAAGTGCTACCCGTCATTACCGCCCGTCTGTTCCTGTTCTCAAGTCACAACACGAATCAAGCGTCGTCAGTCGTCAGGAATAGTGACCTCGACCAATATATACCGACGGCGGAGGTGCACAGTTCTCCAATTCTCCACCGACGACAGTTTACATACGCGTACCTGCAACATGTCCGTAAGCCGGAAACCATCGGTCCATAGCTCAATCCCCGCTCTGTCCTCCATTCTTCAGCCTAGCAGTAGCAGCAAGCTTTATATTAAGTGCTGAAAGTGAAACCTTATTGTTTTTGTGAATGTGTTGTCTAGATCTGACCTGAGCTCAGAAGATATACAAACACAAGAACGCCATGGCCTCTCCGGCCAAGACCAAGATCAAGTTTTTGACCTACAATGTCTGGTCCCGGGAGCATGTCGCCGTTTATCGAAGGACATGTGCCATTTCAGAGCTCATAGAGCAGCATGACCCGGACGTGATCTTCTTGCAGGTGATCCTTAGTTTCATATTTGCTTCTTTGTTTTCCCCATGCATAGTAGGCCTAGTACACTCGATCGCGTTCCTAGGTACTCAGTTCATATCTATGCATCCTACCGCAGGAGGTCACAGAGTATATCCACACCCTCTTCCAAGAGGCTCCCTGGTGGACGCAGTACAAGACATTCTCTTCCAAGGACAAGAAACAAAGCGATTCATGGTTATACACCTCGCAAGTGCCGCTAAAGACAGAAAACGCATGCCTTCTGGTAAAACTAATTAGCTACTACTATTACTCATGGGTTAGGAAAATATGAATATATTCTTTAAAGTTGAGATTGGGCTTTTTTGAGCATGGGATCGCCCCTCTGCGTTACCGAGGCTTGCATGAAGAGCCGTGCAAGCTCACCATTCTCACTTTGAAGCAATTTCTTATTGTTTCTCTCAAATAAAACAGCATTGCAGATTTGCAGTTGAAACTTTGCAGGTCACTAAAACATTAGAACTAAAATGTGTCGAATTTGCTTGGTATTTTTTATACCATGTGAATATGTATTGATATTTATTCTCACTTTGAATTCCACTCACATACAAAATTTGAAGATTGTACAACTTGTAGTTTGAGAGAAACAAAAAAAACTTGAAAAAAGAGTAGGAGTATAGGTGAGTCCAGCCATCCAGGCTCACCTACAAGTTTTCCTTCTTTAAAACTACAAAATTCTTCTTTTTATTTGTGATATTTTTTTCTTACTTCTTAAATAGTGGTTATGCTCCTGCAAATAAAAAGAAGTACTTTGGGCTCACATATTCTCTGTCTTTTTAGATAGAGTAGTAAATTTCCTGGAAGGCAAAGTGGGTCATTTATGTATAGTTGGTGTATATGAATATAGACCCGTGTTGCTTTTTCAAAATTAATTTTCTAATTTTACTCCAAAATAAAGGTTTTGTTCAATGCCTTATTTGCTTCATTTTCTAGCGGAACATTTATATATATATAAATTCAGATGAACTGCCTTTCATCTTTCAAAAGCATTTGTACAAGGGCTTTAATTTTCGTTTTGGATTCTCAATCTAAATTCGTGCACCAACACTAATTACGGTGTGCCGAATTGGTTGCAGTTGTGCAAGTTAGCTGTGGAGGAGGTGGTTTACCAGCCGCCGTCTCCTCCGTGCTATCTAGCGTCTCCACAGTCATCGCCGAGGTCGCCACCGCGCGTAGCTGATACATCCCAGACCCGCCGTGCAGTTGCAGGACCGCTACCACCAGATTTGCTCTCAAATTGGGTCTATAATTGCACGGATGAGTCGAGGAATCGCTGCATTTGGCAGCAGGCGATACATGAAGTGCGCGCGGCGACGTGCTGCCTCCTGGGCCCAACGCCGTCGGACGTCCGATCCATGCACCGACGTGGCAGGGCTGCCCTCTTCCTCGAGCACTTCGACATCAACGGGTGCAGAAACGTCGTGCTCGGCGGCGACCTGAGCTGGGACGACGACGTCGACGGGCCGCTCCCGCTGAGAAACGGGTGGGTCGACGCCTGGTCCGAGCTGCGGGGCGGCGAGGGCCCTGGCGGGTGGACGTACGAGTACGACGCGGTGGCGAACCCGATGCTGAGGCTGAGCGGGTGCAAGCCGGAGCGGAAGCGGCCGGACAGGTTCGTCTGCAAGCTGAGGGACTTCAGATTGGAAAATATAGAGATGGTCGGCCCGAAACCCATTCCCGGCGTCACGCACTGGGACGACAAGGGGAACGAGCTGCCGGTTCTCCCCAGCCATCACTTCGGCCTGCTGCTCACCATTACCAGCCCCGAGTAGAAGAATGCTGTGTGGAGGTCATCAACAAATTATTTAAAATGGACATTTGATCGAGTACGAATGCGTCATATAATTGTTACCGCATCTCTGTTTCTTGTGTCGAACATTGTCGGCTCTCTGTTCGCTGTTGCTAGCACAGTACCTTGTGTTAAGTTGTTAATGTCAGTTTTCTAGTATTTTATAACATTACGCTGGAGAAGCAAGCATCAGTTGTGGATTTCATCAGGCCGCCTCTGATAAAAGGAAGACCGGAAAAATAAGCTGGATTTTTTTTAGCGAAAACAGACAGCGCTGCATTCGTTTGTGTAGAAGTAGGAAAGAAAGTTACAGGTTACAACAAAGACACAAACAAGAACAGAGGATTGGGTGTACTCTAATTTGGATGTTCAGAATACAGCCCTATAGCTAAACTTTCTCCACAAGTTCTACAATAGACATGATCTTCTTTTTTTTTTTGAAACCGAAGCAAATTTGCCTTTTTCTATTAATTAAGAAGAATAGTTTGACAAATAAAATAAAAACAGCGGACAAAGTACTAAGGGATTACTCTCCTGGTATTACATAGCTCAAATGCTTCGCACCCGTGGCAAGCCAAGCCTAGTCTCGCTCTTGATGATATCAAGGAGGATTGTAGCCTGGGCGAATTTGTTATTAAAAACTCTCGCATTCCTCTCCTTCCAAACTGTCTAACTAACAAGCATGGTGAGAGAGGCCATCACCTTGCATTGTGGAGATCTCTTGCTAGCAATTTTACTCCACCACGCCTTGACGTCCACTCGTGAGTGTTGACAAGATGGAGCCCAAGCCACTCCTTGATCATGCCCCAAAGTCTCTTGGTATACCGATAATGTGAGAATAGGTGAGCCGCCGTTTTTTTGACTTTGCTTGCAAAGCGGGCAAAGCCCACTATTCGTCCGGCGTCTCCTAATGTGATCCCCCGTCCAAAGACATGATATATTAATAAAAGCCATATGCATCGATTAAATAAATTAAGGAGGGACGAGGAGTCTAAATGGGCTCAAAGAGCGAAAGTTAAACATATTCAGGAAGGGGGCAATAACACAAAATACTTTCATTTAATGGCAAACATCGCAAAAAGAAAATTTTCCAATTAGAGCAAGAAGAGGGAACTATTGTTGGGGAACATAATTTGAAAGTATATATTACTGAATTCTATAAGAAATTATTTGGGGCACCGACACCTAGTACTATCTCCTTAGTAGAGAATGATATACATGATATAACGCAAATTTCACAGGCTGAGAATGAGATTCTGACAGCTCCTTTTACTGAAGAGGAGGTGTTTGAGGCAATCTCACAAATGGAACTCAATAAAGCTCCTGGTCCGGGTGGTTTTCCGACAGAGTTTTATCAAAAAATTTGGGAAGTAATAAAAGGTGATTTGATGGCGCTATCCTCTCAGTTTAGTAAAGGGGAATTGCCCCTATAAAAACTGAATTTTAGCGTCATCACATTACTTTCCAAGAAAGAGGATGCAGTACAGATACAACAGTACAAACCTATTTGCCTTCTAAATGTATGTTTTAAATTTTTTACGAAGGTTGGTACAAACCGCATCTCGGGGATTGCCCCAAGAGTGATAAAACCAACGCAATCAGCTTTTATGCCGGGTAGAAATATGTTGGAAGGAGTGGTCATTCTACATGAAACAATCCATGAGTTACACACTAAAAAGATGGATGGGGTTTTGTTTAAAATTGATTTTGAAAAGGCTTATGATAAAGTGAAATGGCCCTTTTTGCAACAGACACTAAGGATGAAGGGTTTTGCTCCTGAATGGGGCCAATTAATACAACAGTTTGTTCAAGGAGGAAGTGTAGGTGTTAAGGTTAATGATGACATTGGTCATTATTTCCAGAAAAAAAAGGATTGCGGCAAGGGAACCCTTTGTCTCCAATGCTTTTTAATATTGTAGTGGACATGCTGGCTATCTTAATTGAGAGAGCAAAGGAGGATGGCCAAGTAGGAGGACTCATACCCCATCTTGTTGAGGGTGGTCTCTCCATACTACAATATGCCGATGATACAGATCTTTTTAGCATGACTTGCAAAAAGCGGTTAACATGAAATTAATATTGTGTCTGTTTGAGGAACTATCAGGACTTAAGATTAATTTTCATAAAAGTGAAATATTTTGTTTTGGAAAGGCCAAGGAAGAGGAGGATCAGTACAAACAGATCTTTGGATGTGATGCTGGCTCATTCCCCTTTAGATACTTGGGTGTTCCAATTCATTACATGAAACTAAGAAATTCTGATTGGTATCCAGTTGAGACCCGATTTGAAAGCAAATTGGGATGCTGGAAAGGGAAATTATTATCCTATGGTGATAGGTTAGTCCTTATCAATTCAGTGTTATCAAGTTTACCTATGTTCATGTTGCCCTTCTTACAAATACCCGTTGGGGTAAGGAAACGTCTGGACTTCTATAGATCTCGTTTCTTTTGGCAATCCGATGAAAATAAAAGAAAATATAGACTTACTAAATGGAATATTGTGTGTCTCCCTAAGGATCAGGGGGGCTCGGTATTGAAGTCCTTGAGATTAAAAATAAATGTCTTCTGAGTAAATGGCTCTTCAAACTTCTTAATGAAGAAGGGGTGTGGCAAGAGCTACTACAAAATAAATAACTAAGACATAAGACTTTATCTGAGGTGCAAGCTAAACCTACTGACTCTCCCTTTTGGAAGGGATTGATGGAGGTTAAGGGGGAGTTCTTTTCTAGAGGTTCTTTCAGAGTGGGAAATGGTCTGAATACCGGCTTCTGGGAGATACGTGGTTAGGAAAAACTCCTTTAGCACAACAGTATTCATCTTTATATAATATTGTACATCACAAGAATGTAACGGTTGCCCATGTACTAGCTCAAACCCCACTCAATATTACTTTTCGTAGAGTGTTGAGTGGTAATAAGTGGACTTCATGGGTAAATTTATGTCGCAAATTGATGAGGGTAAATTTGAGTGAAGATAATGATCGTTTTGTTTGGGATTTGACATCCACATGATTATTTTTACGGTTAAGTCTATGTATGAGTATCTTATGAATGACCATACTCCTTTTTTGCGAAAATATCTCTGGAAAGTTAAGGTTCCTCTTAAGATAAAGATTTTCATGTGGTTTTTGAGTAACAAAGTTGTTGGAGATATGCCCAAGAGGCAATAATAAATTTGTTATTATATATCTTTGTGTTTATGATAAATGTTTATATACCATGCTATAATTGTATTAACCGAAACATTGATACATGTGTGTTATGTAAACAACAAGGTGTCCCTAGTAAGCCTCTTGTATAACTAGCTTGTTGATTAATAGATGATCATAGTTTCATGATCATGAACATTGGATGTTATTAATAACAAGGTTATGTCATTATGTGAATGATGTAATAGACACACCCAATTAAGCGTAGCATAAGATCACGTCATTAAGTTCATTTGCTATATGCTTTCGATACATAGTTACCTAGTCCTTTCGACCATGAGATCATGTAAATCGCTTATGCCAGAAGGGTACTTTGATTACATCAAACGCCACTGCGTAAATGGGTGGTTATAAAGGTGGGATTAGGTATCTGGAAAGTATGAGTTGATGCATATGGATCAACAGTGGGATTTGTCCATCCCGATGACGGATAGATATACTCTGGGCCCTCTCGGTGGAATGTCGTCTAATTAGTTTGCAAACATATGAATGGTTCATAAGAGACCACATACCACGGTACGAGTAAAGAGTACTTGTCATGAGACGAGGTTGAACGAGGTATAGAGATACCGATGATCAAACCTCGGACAAGTAAAATATCGCGTGACAAAGGGAATCGGTATCATATGTAAATGGTTCATTCGATCACTAAGTCATCGTTGAATATGTGGGAGCCATTATGGATCTCCAGATCCCGCTATTGGTTATTGGTCGGAGAGAAGTCTCAACCATGTCCGCATAGTTCGCGAACCGTAGGGTGACACACTTAAGGTTTGATGTCGTTTAAGTAGATATGGAATATGGAATGGAGTTCGAAGTTTTGTTCGGAGTCTCGGATGGGATCCAGGACATCACGAGGAGTTCCGGAATGGTCCGGAGAATAAGATTCATATATAGGAAGTCATTTTACAAGTTTGAAAATGATCCGGTGCATTTATGGAAGGTTCTAGAAGGTTCTAGAGAAGTCCGGAAGAAAAGCACTATGGAAGGGGGACTCCACAAGCTTGGCCGGCCAGCCCTAAGGGGAGGAGTCCCAGGTGGACTCCACCTAAGGGTGGCCGGCCACCCCACCTCAAGGAAAGGTGGGAGTCCCACCTTGAGTAGGACTCCCCCTTGAGCAGGTTTCCCACTTTTGGGAGGTTTTGTTGTTGGGGTCTTATTCGAAGACTTGGACTACAACTCTTGGGGATTTCCACCTATATAATGAGGAGCCAAGGGGAGGGGGCCGGACACACCAAGCCCTCCTAGGCCGCAGCCCCCCAAGTGGCCGGCGCCCTCGACCCCCCTCTCCCCAAACCCTAGCGCCCCTCCTCCACATATCTCTCCCGGAGCGCATAGGAGAAGCCCTGCCGGAGATCTCCACCACCATCGCCACCACGCCGTCGTGCTGCCGGGATTCCGAGGAGGATCTACTACTTCCTCTGCCCGCTGGAACAGGGAGGAGGACGTCGTCTTCATCAACACCGTACGTGTGACCGAGTAGGGATGTGCTGCCCGATTGTGGCACCGTCAAGATCTTCTACGCGCTTTTGCAAGCGGCAAGTGATCGACTATATCCACCCCGAGATCTAATCTCGTTAAGCTTTGCAATCTTCGACGGTTAGTCTCTCCATCTCCTCATTGCTACCGTCTACTAGATTAGATCTTGGCTTGTGTTTTCGTTCTTGCGGTAGGAAAATTTTTGTTTTCTATGCTACGAATCCCATCAGCTGTTGGAGATATGCCCAAGAGGCAATAATAAATTGGTTATTATATATCTTTGTGTTTATGATAAATTTTTATATACCATGTTATAATTGTATTAACCGAAACATTGATACATGTGTGTTATGTAAACAACAAGGAGTCCCTAGTAAGCCTCTTGTATAACTAGCTTGTTAATTAATAGATGATCATAGTTTCATGATCATGAACATTGGTTGTTATTAATAACAAGGTTATGTCATTATGTGAATGATGTAATGGACACACCCAATTAAGCGTAGCATAAGATCACGTCATTAAGTTCATTTGCTATAAGCTTTCGATACATAGTTACCTAGTCCTTTCGACCATGAGATCATGTAAATCACTTATGCCGGAAGGGTACTTTGATTACATCAAACGCCACTGCGTAAATGGGTGGTTATAAAGGTGGGATTAGGTATCCGGAAAGTATGAGTTGAGGCATATGGATCAACAGTGGGATTTGTCCATCCCGATGACGGATAGATATACTCTGGGCCCTCTCGATGGAATGTCGTCTAATTAGTTTGCAAACATATGAATGGTTCATAAGAGACCACATACCACGGTACGAGTAAAGAGTACTTGTCATGAGACGAGGTTGAACGAGGTATAGAGATACCGATGATCAAACCTCGGACAAGTAAAATATCGCGTGACAAAGGGAATCGGTATCATATGTAAATGGTTCATTCGATCACTAAGTCATCGTTGAATATGTGGGAGCCATTATGGATCTCCAGATCCCGCTATTGGTTATTGGTCGGAGAGAAGTCTCAACCATGTCTGCATAGTTCACGAATCGTAGGGTGACACACTCAAGGTTTGATGTCGTTTAAGTAGATATGGAATATGGAATGGAGTTCGAAGTTTTGTTCGGAGTCTCGGATGGGATCCGAGACATCACGAGGAGTTCCGGAATGGTCCGGAGAATAATATTCATATATAGGAAGTCATTTTACAAGTTTGAAAATGATCCGGTGCATTTATGGAAGGTTCTAGAAGGTTCTAGAAAAGTTCAGAAGAAAAGCACTATGGAAAGGGGAGGGACTCCACAAGCTTGGCCGGCCAGCCCTTGGGGAGGAGTCCCAGGTGGACTCCACCTAAGGGTGGCCGGCCACCCCACCTCGAGGAAAGGTGGGAATCCCACCTTGAGTACGACTCCCCCTTGAGTAGGTTTCCCACTTTTGGGAGGTTTTGTTGTTGGGGTCTTATTCAAAGACTTGGACTACAACTCTTGGGGATTTCCACCTATATAATGAGGAGCCAAGGGGAGGGGGCTGGACACACCAAGCCCTCCTAGGCCGCAGCCCCCCAAGTGGCCGGCGCCCTAGACCCCCCTCTCCCCAAACCCTAGCGCCCCTCCTCCACATATCTCTCCCGCAGCGCATATGCGAAGCCCTGCCGGAGATCTCCACCACCACCGCCACTACGCCGTCGTGCTGCCGGGATTCCGAGGAGGATCTACTACTTCCGCTGCCCGCTGGAACGGGGAGGAGGACTTCGTCTTCATCAACACCGTACGTGTGACCGAGTACGGAGGTGCTGCCCGATTGTGGCACCGTCAAGATCTTCTACGCGCTTTTGCAAGCGGCAAGTGATCGACTACATCCACCCCGAGATCTAATCTCGTTAAGCTTTGCGATCTTCGAGGGTTAGTCTCTTCATCTCCTCGTTGCTACCGTCTACTAGATTAGATCTTGGCTTGTGTTTTCGTTCTTGCGGTAGGAATTTTTTTGTTTTCTATGCTACGAATCCCATCAGTGGTATCAGAGCCGTGTCTTTTCAATGATTGGTTGCACGAGTAGAACACAATTGTTTTGTGGGCATTGATGCTTTGTTGTCTTTAGTTCGAGTACTTTGCATCTTTGTGTCATAGTGGGATGAAGCGGCTCGGGCTAACTTTACATGACCGCGTTCATGAGATTTGCTCCACGCTCGACATGCAACTTGTATTGCATAAGTGGCTTTGCGGGTGTCTGTCTCTCCTACCATAGTGAAGATCCAATTTACTCTTTCTATTGACAACACTAGTATCACCGTTGTGGTTCATGTTTGTAGGTAGATTGGATCTTATGCGAAAACCCTAAACCACGTAAAATATGCAAACCAAATTAGAACCGTCTAACTTGTTTTTGCAGGGTTTGGTGATGTGATATGGCCATAATGTGATGATGAATATGTATGAGATGATCATTATTGTATTGTGGCAACCGGCAGGAGCCTTATGGTTGTCTTTAAATTTCATGTTGAGTAGTATTTCAAAGAAGTTGTAATAGTTGCTACATGGGAGTACAATCATGAAGACGGCACCATGGACCTTGACGCTACGCCGACGATGATGGAGATCATGCCCGTAGATGATGGAGATCATGTCCGTGCTTTGGAGATGAAGATCAAAGGCGCAAAGACAAAGGGGCCATATCATATCATATATGAATTGCATGTGATGTTAATCCTTTTATGCATCTTATTTTGCTTAGATCGCGACGGTAGCATTATAAGATGATCCCTCTCACTAAATATCAAGATAATAAAGTGTTCATCCTTAGTAGCACCGTTGCTAAGACTTGTCGTTTCGAAGCATCACGTGATGATCGGGTGTGATAGATTCTACATGTGCATACAACGGGTGCAAGCCAGATTTGCACACGCGGATACTAAGGTTGCCTTGACGAGCCTAGCATGTACAGACATGGTCTCGGAACACGGGATACCGAAAGGTAGAGCATGAGTCATATGATTGATATGATGAACACTTTGAGTGTTCGCCATTGAAGTTACATCTTGTCTCGTGATGATCGGACTTGGTGTGGTGGATTTGGTTCGTGTGATCACTAAAGCAATGCGAGGGATATTGTTTTGAGTGGGAGTTCACCTAGTTTTTAATTTTGTTGAATTAAAATATGAACTCAATTTGTCATAAACTTAGTCTAAAATATTGCAAATATATGTTGTAGATCATGGCGTCCCCATCAATCAATTTTAACCAGTTCCTAGAGAAAGAAAAGCTTAAAAGCAATGGTAGCAACTTCACCGACTGGTTCCGTCATGTGAGGATCTTCCTCAATGGCGGAAATCTGAAATTTGTGCTTGATGCACCGCTAGGTTCCCCACCACCCCCTGCAGTATCCGAGGAAGAGAAAAATGTTTACGAAACTCGGGTGACTCGCTATTCTCAAGTTCAGTGTGCCATCCTGTGCAGCCTAGAGGCAGAGCTCCAAAAGCGTTTTGAGCACCATGACCCCTGTGATATGATCAATGAGCTCAAAGTTATCTTTGAAACTCATGCGGCTGTGGAGAGCTATGAGGCCTCGAAACAGTTCTTTGGCTGTATGATGGAAGAGGGCAGCTCCGTTAGTGAGCACGTGTTCGCTATGTCCGGACACGCGAAGAAGCTCAGTGACTTGGGGATTATCATCCCCAATCAGCTGGGTATTCATCGTGTTCTCCAATCACTGCCACCAAGTTACAAGAACTTCATGATGAACTACAATATGCAGAACATGAACAAGGAGTTACCTGAACTCTTCTCCATGCTAAAATCTGCTGAGATAGAGATGCAGAAAGAGCACCAAGTGTTGATGGTCAACAAGACCACCAGTTTCAAGAAGCAAGGCAAACCTAAGAAGGGCAATGTCAAGAAGGGCGGAAAGAAAGCTGTCGCTCCTCCTGAGAAGCATAAGGGTGGCCCTAAACCTGATACTGAGTGCTATTACTGCAATGTGAAGGGGCACTGGAAGCGTAATTTCCCCAAGTACTTGGCTGATCTGAAGAGCGGCCTTGTCAAGAAGAAGAAAGGTATATCTGATATACATGTTATAGATGTTTATCTTACTGGTTCTCGTACTAGTGCCTGGGTATTTGATACTGGTTCGGTTGCTCACATTTGTAACTCGAAACAGGAACTACGGAATAAACGAAGCCTATCAAGGGATGAAGTGACGATGCGCGTTGGAAATGGATCCAAGGTTGATGTGATCGCTGTCGGCACGCTCCCTCTACATCTACCTTCGGGGTTAGTTTTAAACCTCAATAATTGTTATTTAGTGCCTGCGTTGAGCATGAACATTATATCTGGATCTTTTTTAATGCAAGACGGTTATTCATTCAAGTCTGAGAATAATGGTTGTTCTATTTTTATGAATAATATCTTTTATGGTCATGCACCTGAGAAGAATGGTTTATTTCTATTAAGTCTCGATAGTAGTGATACACATGTTCATAACATTGATGCTAAGCGCATTAAATTGAATGATAATTCTACTTATATGTGGCACTGTCGTCTTGGTCATATTGGAGTGAAACGCATGAAGAAACTCCATTCCGATGGACTACTTGAGTCACTTGACTTTGAGTCACTTGACAGATTCAAAGCATGTCTAATGGGAAAAATGACTAAGACTCCATTCTCTGGCATTATGGAGCGAGCTACAGACTTATTTGAAATCATACATACCGATGTGTGCGGACCAATGAGTGTAGCCTCGCGCGGTGGTTATCGTTATGTTCTAACCTTCACAGATGATCTGAGTAGATATGGGTATATCTATTTTATGAAACATAAATCCGAAACTTTCCAGAAGTTTAAGGAATTCCAAAGTGAAGTAGAAAATCAATGTAACAAGAAGATCAAGTTTCTGCGTTCTGATCGTGGAGGCGAATATCTGAGTTATGAGTTTGGCATGCATTTAAAGAAATGCAGAATACTTTCACAGTTGACACCGCCGGGAACACCACAGCGCAATGGTGTGTCCGAACGTCGTAATCGAACTCTCTTAGATATGGTTCGTTCTATGATGTCTCTTACTGATTTGCCGTTATCGTTTTGGGGTTATGCATTAGAGACAGCTGCATTCACTTTAAATAGGGCACCATCTAAATCCGTTGCAACAACACCGTATGAATTATGGTTTAATAAGAAACCTAAGCTGTCGTTCCTTAAAGTTTGGGGTTGCGAAGCCTATGTAAAAAAGTTACAACCGGACAGCTAGAACCCAAAGCGGAGAAATGCGTCTTCATAGGATACCCTAAGGAAACTATAGGGTATACTTTCTATCACAAATCCGAAGGCAAAATCTTTGTTGCTAAGAACGGAACCTTTCTTGAGAAAGAGTTTCTCACTAAAGAAGTGACTAGAAGAAAAGTAGAACTCGACGAGGTTACTGAACCTTCTCTCGTTGATCAGAGTAGCGCAGTACCGGAAGATGTTCCTGTGCCGCCCGCACCGGTAACAGAGGAAGCTAATGATAATGATCATGAAACTTCGAGCGAGGTAGCTACTGAACCTCGCAGATCGACAAGGGAACGTACCACTCCAGACTGGTATGATCCTTGTCTAAATGTCATGATTGTGGACAACAATGATGAGGACCCTGCGACGTATGAAGAAGCGATGATGAGCCCAGATTCCAACAAATGGCAAGAAGCCATGAAATCCGAAATGGGATCCATGTATGATAACAAAGTTTGGACTTTGGTAGACTTACCTGACAGCCGTAAGGCTGTTGAGAATAAATGAATCTTCAAGAAAAAAACATATGCTGATGGTAATGTTACTGTCTATAAAGCTCGACTTGTCGCAAAGGGTTTCCGACAAATTCAAGGTGTTGACTACGATGAGACTTTCTCACCTGTAGCGAAGCTAAAGTCTGTGAGGATTTTGTTAGCAATAGCTGCATTTTTCGATTATGAGATTTGGCAGATGGACGTCAAAACGGCGTTCCTTAATGGTGACATTAAGGAAGAGTTGTATATGGTACAACCCAAAGGTTTTGTCGATCCTAAAAATGCTGACAAGGTATGCAAACTTCAGCGTTCCATTTATGGACTGAAGCAAGCATCCAGAGTTGGAACCGACGCTTTGATAAGGTGATCAAAGACTTCGGGTTTATACGAAGTGCCATGGAGAGGCTCCGTATTTACAAGAAAGTGAGTGGGAGCTCTGTAGCATTCCTGATATTATATGTAGATGACATATTATTGATTGGGAATGATATAGAACTATTAAGCAGTGTAAAATGTTATTTGAGTAAGTGTTTTTCAATGAAGGACCTTGGTGAAGCAGCGTACATTTTAGGCATCAAGATTTATAGAGATAGATCAAGACGCCTAATAGGGCTTTCGCAGAGTACATACCTGGACAAGATTCTAAAGAAGTTTAGAATGGATGAAAATAAGAAAGGATTCTTACCGATGTTGCCAGGTAAGGTCTTGAGTAAGACTCAAGGTCCGGCTACGGCAGAAGAAAGAGAGAGGATGAATCAGATCCACTATGCCTCGGCAGTAGGCTCTATCATGTATGCCATGCTGTGTACTACACCGGATATAGCACATGCTGTTAGTTTGACTAGCAGATATCAAAGTGATCTAGGGATGGAACACTGGACAGCGGTCAAGAATATCCTGAAGTACTTGAAAAGAACTAAGGATATGTTTCTGTTGACTGCCAAAACCCACCGGCGGGCAGCGGCCTTGTCAACACTGTAGAGCCGGGGGGAGCCTAGAGCTGCGGCTGGCTGAGACCCCTCCGAGCGACGGCCCGCAATGCTCTTCTGGTCACACGCGGCGTTGCGAAGTGCAAGGGCGTGCCACCTGACCTATACCCGGTCGGGAAGGTGATGAGGTTGCCTCGCTTAGTTTCTGCGGGGCATACATGTAAACGTTAAATACGAGCCTCGATCGGCTCTCGGGTTATCTCGTGAATCGGCTCAAAGAGCCGATCCACCCATGATCCGTACGGGGTGCACGAATACTTGGTGGTCCTGCTTGATCAAGATGAAGCTAATGAGATCTACGACGATTTAGGGTTTTCACCGCATAACCGGATCATCCTACTCCAGGTTGGGCCTTGCGGCCACGCACGGTGCTCGTAAGCCGATCCTAAACAAGGCCAAAAACCAACATGAAGTTGATCCTAGGAACATCCCGTTTAGGACTTGCGAACGCCACCCTACGTGCCACTCGGATCCTCCCCCCATTGTAAGGCCAAACTATTGCGAGATATTAAACTAATCCTTGTAGAACAAGGAGCAATCGTAACGGATCAGATCTACTAAATAATGATCAAGCGGGGTGCCGCCCCCACACCTGAGATAGGCGTGAGGACGGCTAGATATGCAAGGGTTGCACTACGTAAGCATGCTTAAACGAAGAACAATGCTAACCCTAACACATCTAATGATAACTACGTTGCTCGCCATCAAAAACGCTTCGATACGAGCAACGCATGAACAACGTGGGGCTTGTGCTGCCTAGATCGCAAGATGCGATCTAGGCAGCATGTCGCTACCCGATAGAAACCCTCGAGATGAAGGAGTTGGCGATGCGCCGAGATTGGTTTGTTTTTGGGGTTGAACGTGAGTTGTTGTTTATTCCATAAACCCTAGGTACATATTTATAGTCCAGGGGACTTTCTAATGAGGGCGTGCACTAAACCGTGCACGACTAAGATTCTATCTCTTATCTAAAATAATAAACTACTAAATAAAGATACACGGGCAATTCAGCCCAAGATCCTTCGTGCCAGGCCGTCTTAGAATTCTTCCACAGGTAATCTTCCAAGCCCGGCCTACCTCTGGATTCGTCTAAAATCTGGTGATAACAGTTTCTTTGTTATGGAGGTGACCAAGAGCTCGTTGTAACCAGTTACACCGATGCAAGTTGAAACACTGATCCTGATGACTCTAAGTCTCAGTCTGGGTACGTGTTTATATTGAATGGTGCTGCGATAGGCTCGGTGCAGCTCCAAGCGGTGCATAGTGGCGAAGTCTTCAACGAGAATCGGAATACATAGCGGCTTCGGAGGCTTCATCGAAGCGGTATGGATGAAGAGGTTCATTGTTGAGCTTGGTGTGGTTCCTAGTGCATTGGACCCACTAGTCATTTATTGTGACAACATGGGTGCCATCGCCAATGCACAAGAACCAAGGTCACACAAGAAGCTGAAGCATATCAAGCTGCGCTTTCATTCGATTCGCGAGTACATCGAAGATGGAGAAGTAAAGATTTGCAAAGTACACACTGATCTGAATGTAGCAGATCCGTTGACTAAAGCTCTCCCTAGGGCAAAGCATGACCAACACCAGAATGCCATGGGTGTTAGGTACCTTACAATGTAATCTAGATTATTGACTCTAGTGCAAGTGGGAGGCTGTTGGAGATATGCCCAAGAGGCAATAATAAATTGGTTATTATATATCTTTGTGTTTAAGATAAATGTTTATATACCATGCTATAATTGTATTAACCGAAACATTGATACATGTGTGTTATGTAAACAACAAGGAGTCCCTAGTAAGCCTCTTGTATAACTAGCTTGTTGATTAATAGATGATCATAGTTTCATGATCATGAACATTGGATGTTATTAATAACAAGGTTATGTCATTATGTGAATGATGTAATGGACACACCCAATTAAGCGTAGCATAAGATCACATCATTAAGTTCATTTGCTATAAGCTTTCGATAGATAGTTCCCTAGCCCTTTCGACCATGAGATCATGTAAATCACTTATGTCGGAAGGGTACTTTGATTACATCAAACGCCACTGCGTAAATGGGTGGTTATAAAGGTGGGATTAGGTATCCGGAAAGTATGAGTTGAGGCATATGGATCAACGGTGGGATTTGTCCATCCCGATGACGGATAGATATACTCACGGGCCCTCTCGGTGGAATGTCGTCTAATTAGTTTGCAAACATATGAATGGTTCATAAGAGACCACATACCACGGTACGAGTAAAGAGTACTTGTCATTAGACGAGGTTGAACGAGGTATAGAGATACCGATGATCAAAACTCGGACAAGTAAAATATCGCGTGACAAAGGGAATCGGTATCATATGTAAATGGTTCATTCGATCACTAAGTCATCGTTGAATATGTGGGAGCCATTATGGACCTCCAGATCCCGCTATTGGTTATTGGTCGGAGAGAAGTCTCAACCATGTCTGCATAGTTCGCGAACCGTAGGGTGACACACTTAAGGTTTGATGTCGTTTAAGTAGATATGAAATATGGAATGGAGTTCGAAGTTTTGTTCGGAGTCTCGGATGGGATCCAGGACATCACGAGGAGTTCCGGAATGGTCCGGAGAATAAGATTCATATATAGGAAGTCATTTTACAAGTTTGAAAATGATCCGGTGCATTTATGGAAGGTTCTAGAAGGTTCTAGAAAAGTCCGGAAGTAAAGCACTATGGAAGGTGGGGACTCCACAAGCTTGGCCGGCCAGCCCTAAGGGGAGGAGTCCCAGGTGGACTCCACCTAAGGGTGGCCGGCCACCCCACCTCAAGGAAAGGTGGGAGTCCCACCTTGAGTAGGACTCCCCCCTTGAGTAGGTTTCCCACTTTTGGGAGGTTTTGTTGTTGGGGTCTTATTCGAAGACTTGGACTACAACTCTTGGGGATTTTCATCTATATAATGAGGAGCCAAGGGGAGGGGGCCGGACACACCAAGCCCTCCTAGGCCGCAGCCCCCAAGTGGCCGGCGCCCTAGACCCCCCTCTCCCCAAACCCTAGCGCCCCTCCTCCACATATCTCTCCCGCAGCGCATAGGCGAAGCCCTGCCGGAGATCTCCACCACCACCGCCACCACGCCGTCGTGCTGCTGGGTTTCCGAGGAGGATCTACTACTTCCGTTGCCCGCTGGAACGGGGAGGAGGACGTCGTCTTCATCAACACCGTACGTGTGACCGAGTACGGAGGTGCTGCCCGATTGTGGCACCGTCAAGATCTTCTACGCGCTTTTGCAAGCGGCAAGTGATCGACTACATCCACCCCGAGATCTAATCTCGTTAAGCTTTGCGATCTTCGAGGGTTAGTCTCTTTATCTCCTCGTTGCTACCGTCTACTAGATTAGATCTTGGCTTGTGTTTTCGTTCTTGCGGTAGGAAATTTTTGTTTTCTATGCTACGAATCCCATCAGATAATAATTTACCAAAGAGACAATGGAATGGGTGTACGAAATGTGTTTTCTGTGGGGATGAGGAGACTATCCAACATCTCTTTCTGGAATGTCCTTTAGCTCAACTTCTTTGGTGCACAGTTAATTTCACTTATGATCTTCCACCTCTATTAAATATTACTAATATGTTTGGTAATTGGTTAAATGGAGTAGATAGACAATCTAAGGCTTTTATCCGTATTGGGGTTTCCGCCTTATGTTGGTCAATATGGAGCGTCAGAAATAATATTATCTTTAACAGGAAAAATACTTTTCACTTTCTACAGGTTATCCATATGGTGGCACATTGGGTTCAGCTTTGGTCTCTCCTCTCGCCGGAGGGACAGCGGGATGCTATGGCTACTGGATGCACACGACTCCTGATGGTCGCTCAGGATATCTTGTGGCAGACTGGTTGGCGGCACACTAGGAGGCTTTGTTGATGAGTTCTCCTTTTTATCACGGTTTCTTTGCTTTGGTTGATTTTTGAATCAATCACTGATGGCGTTCCAGATGTAAACAATATCTTTTTTTGAACCTTATTATTAATAAAGGGCCGTGTGCATCATCATGATGCAGAAGCCGGGGTATATCCCCATTTCGAAAAAATGCATCGATTGGTGCAGAGGCTGGGAAGTTCCCCCATTTCGGAAAAAATTGACATGATATATACCGTGGGGTGAATCTAGCCACATTTACTATTCCAATGGTTCTATCCCTGGAACATATGTGGAAGGATCTTTCTGGCGGAAATCAATTTTAAACTTACTGAATTTCTACAAATCTATGGCTAGATGCAACCTTGGTGGTGGCAAAACTGTTTTTTTTCTGGTCTGATCTATGGCATGAGGATTGCATGAATCAAAAGTTTGCTCAACTAGCCTCTTTTGGTAGAAACAACTCTCTGACATTGCATCAGGTCCTTCAGTATGAATTCGCACCTACCTCTCTCACAACTAGCTTACCAGCAATTTCTGCAACTTGACACAATTTTTGATCAAGCTAAAGCTATTGTTCAAGATGGTCTGATACTCTGATTGATTCGTCGAGTAACATATGGGGAAATGAATGTTTCACAACAAAGAGAGCATATTTAGTTTCCAGCCAGCTCTAGAAATGTTTTCATGGATATGGAGGAGCTCAAGTCAACCCAAGCATAAAATTATTTTTGGTTGCTAATTCACGACAGACGGAACACAAGGAACTTGCAGGGAAGGAAGAATATCCGGCTGCCAAGGTACAACTGTGCTACCTTGCAGTGCAAAAAAGAAGAAACCCTCATCTCCATTTGTTTTGGAACTGTCCATTTGCATGTTGGGACTTCATATGTCCCGAAAGACAAAGGGATCTCTCATTGTGGCATTTGAAGACAGTAAAACAAAGTTAAGTATACTCATGGAAATAATTATGCTGGCGGCATGGAGCATCGGGTTAATATATTATAAATAAATCATAAAATATTTTGATTCATGCATGGAGCATCAGTGGTCATTTTGTTACGGATGTTTCATAGAACCCAATATTGGGCCACAAAAGTACACAATACTAATATACATAAAGATCCCGAGAGACAATGAGAGATGGCTAGGAACTCCATTGCCCCCGCCGGGTTCCAGTTGCAACTTAGGGTTTCCCATACCCCAGCCCACATAAAATTGGTCAAATGGCATGAGAGAAAAATATGGTTCCAGTCTTATACTTCCCCGCACAATGAGCAAAGGCTATTCGATGGACCCTGCCTTTTGGTAACCCATTCGATGCATGGGAGCCTACCTCGGATGAGTTTCCAAAGAAACACTTTGATCTTTGGTGGCACTCTATTGCACCACACTACATTAAAGTGTGTGACCGCTGATCCTTGCGACAACTTGAGGTAGACTGAACTCGTGGAGAAGCGGCCTAAGGCTTCCAATGACCAAAAGACCATGTCATGTTGGTTAGATGGGGCGTAAATTTGCAGCTTTAATTTGTGCAAAGATTGTCCCATTTGAACATCTCCGCAAGCCAAGGGGGCGCCAGGAGAAGAGGTTCTAGGCCTCCTCATTTCGGGGAACCCTAACAGACATGAATGGGGTTCCCCGCGCTGCTAAACAATCGATGGTAGCATTCCCTTAGAGGTGTCAAGCATCCTTATCAACCAATCCATTGAGAAGAAGGAACACCTCCCATTGTGTACCTTATGGTTAGCCCCGAGTTTGAAATACCATTTAATTTTTTTTGAATGGCCTTCTAGAACTAGGAGCAACTAGTGGGTCCTCAGCAGTGAACATGTCCCGGTTGCCCAAGTATTTCGGCTTTTTGTATAATTTCCAAATCTATTTGAGCATTAGGGCGATATTGATGCTCTTGGTGTTGAGGACCCCCAACTTTCCGAGGTTTACATATAGTATCCCAATCGACCATATGATATTTTCTCTTAGTATTCACTCCTTCCGAAAGGAAGTGTGCCCGGGGTTTGTCCATGGCCAAATGAGTGACGTCGTGGAGAAGATACAACCCCATAGAGAACATGGGGAAGATGGACAAGCACAAGTTGGTGAGTTCCGACCTACCCTCTTAGGCTAGAAACACACCCGACCAATGGCCAGCTCTATGGATCTCCGTGAAGAAGTCCCAATCTGATACCCTAAGCTGCTTGCTACTCATCGGCAGCCCCATGTATGAGATAGGTAGAAACCCGTGCTTCCAGTTAAGCGGATTAGCTAGTTTATGCTCAGTCTCTTCGATCCCTGTCATGACTACCTCGCTCTAAGTAGAGAGGAATAAACTTGAGGTACACGATGAGGATCATCATGTCATCTGCATATTGCATATGCGTGACTCCCTCTAGAATGAATGAGAGACTACCCCTTTGATGTGGCCTGCCTTGTTTTCCTTATGGAGCATAGCCGCAAGCGAGTCAACCCTTAATTCGAAAAGGATTGGCGGAAGCGGATCCCCTTGTCACACACCCCATGTAGTCCGAAAGGTGGGGCCAATCTCAACACTAATGTTAATCGCAGTCTGGCCTCTTGAGACTAGCTTCATCAAACGGTGGGCAACCATGGCTGGAAACCCTTCCTAGCCAGCAACTCTCTCAGGAACTCCCAGTTAACCCCGACCGCATGCCTTTTCGAAAACTAATTTGAGCAACAAGCCTCCAAGCTTTTTTACTTCGTAATGTGATTAATCTTGTGGAGGGCCAAGACACCCACATGTAGGCATTTCCCTTTTATTAACACTGACGGGCTGCAATCAAATTGTATTACAATCTGGAGGAGCCAAGAGATTTTCATATGCATTATATTACTCATAGTGGGGAGTAACATACGTAGTAACATCAACAATTTGCAATGCCAACTAAGAAATTTGATGACATGTCATATCATTAATTGAGGAAAGAGAAGATAGTGGTAATTACTCCCTCCGTCCTCAAATAAGTGGACATTTAGCCTTAAACTTTGTCCATATAATTGTACTTGTATCTTCCAGTGCATTTTAAAGTAGCAAAAATTGCTTCTCTCTCATCACACGAAAATCAAACTCAATAATATTTAGCCCATATTGTCTTCATTTTCTACATGCACTTAGCTAATTAGAGGTGAAAGAATTAAAGAGGAGAGAGTTGTTGGTTTGCATCTTTCCAATGCAATGTTTCCTCCACTTGATAATGTGTCTTTCAAAAGCTGCGTCGTGAAAGGCAAGTATTTTTTATTTATTTATTTGTTCGTAATTCTGAACTAATAAACCAATTAAATCCAACTGATGCAAACATAACTATAAATAAGGCTGCTCATAGTGGAGAGTAACTTAGACTAGTAACATATGTCATGTTACTAGTCTAAGTTACTACCTCCATAGTGGGTAGTAACTTAGATATTGTGTCATGCAATGTGTTATTAATTATGTTGTAGACTCATATTGCTTTGAAATGTGTGATGTTATGGTAACATAGCTAGTTACCACCTCACTCTCTTTCTTCATTTATTGGTATGCCATGTCACCAAAATACATTGAGATGTGTAATGTTACCACCTATGTTACTCCCACTATGAGCAGTCTAATAGGACATGACAAAGCTCTCGAAGATGCCAGAGCTACATGTCCGAACTATATTTAGGAAAATATAATAATACATCATGCCTGATAAAATCATACAAACATTTAGTGTGCACCAATCAACCTATTATTATTTTGGTTCACTGCAAATATTTAAACAAAAATCTGTATACTATACTATTGTATCATACGGGAGCGAAAAATAGTAAATTATAGAACTATGAACAACAAACATGGATAATTAATTACCTGACTTAAGAAATCAGTTGCTTCCTCGTTTATTCAGTGCAACGACAATGCGTTCAGGAAACAAGATATGTACTTATTAAAAGTTTAGGCTTAGCTGAATCTTTGCTCTGTATTTTTGTTTGTCCTTAGCTTCTCTATATTCAAGGAAAGTTTGGCCTGATTTTTTCTGGAGCTCGTCGCTGCTATTGCTGCTTGTAGCTGCTAGCTCTGCTTTGCTTATAAGCTCGTTCCTGCTCTGATGCCGCTTCTCGTCGCTCTGTAGTGATCTTCTTCAAATTTCTGTAGTATCTTACTCCTATTCTGAAACGGTCGATGAGTCCATTGTTGTGCGGATGCCGGTCGATGAGTTTATTGTTGTGCGGATGCCAGCCGCAGGTGAGGTATGTTCTTCACTGTTCCTTACCACGCGGAAGCATGCCATCATTCCTCAGATATGTCGATTTGCGGTTCAGTTTTTCTTTGTTTTCTGCCCAATCATGTCCGCTTTGTTATTCTGTTAACAAAATTGCTCTTAACAGATCGACGACCCACAATGAAGAACAGATGACGGGATTCGTACGCCCAACGCTGACGATGGTAGAGCCTATGCAAAGATGCAATTTCAGCAGACAATTACCAACAGCTAACTCCAATGCTTATTATCAGAGCAGAAATCCCCAATAATAGAGCACAAGTTCTAAATCCCCACTAATCTAGCTGGAAAATAGAAAATCTCAAACAATTCAGATCAGCACAAATCGGGAGAAATCATTACCGTTACTGGTAGTGTCACGGTTGCAGGCGAGACAGCGGCGAGACCTAAATCGGATCTTTGGCCGTGTCAATGTCCATATTCGGCGGAACTTCCAGCAGGATTTCGAGCTGGGGTTTCGATATTGATTTTCTATTTCCATCGAGGGATTTCGAGCTGGGGTTCCGGAGCTTGGCCTGCATCCTCGCCGCACGAGACCAGTATCCTCAGCCGGCTCCTGGCCGAACAGCAGGACACAGGCATGTTAATCTCGGAGACGACGGCATAGGCGCGTAGGGGTGGACGCTTCGCACATCGCACGTATCCAAAGTCCAAACAGATGAGCCTGACGCCACATGGGAGGCAACTACTAAAGCACACCATGGAGCATCAAGGATCCCCCGTTAAGCTCACTCATCACAACGTGGCTCAGGCAGCACATGTAGAATTTAATTCCTTCTTAATCATTATATTTCTGACCAATTTCCGGACTCCAGCTGCTCCGCCATGATCGGGCACCCACGGAACTCGGGAAGCTTCCGGATGTTATTATGCATGATCGCCTTGTATCTATCTGAGAAAGAGCACCTTCCAGAAAACCTCGAAGAGCTCGCCGAAGTCGAGGTGACGGTAAATCCCATATTATTATTCTGACAACTTATTTTTCTCGTCCGCAACTACCATATTATTATTACGTACTTGCCAGATTATCATTACTTAGTTGCCAGATTAGAAAATGAACTTCTTTGTCGCTACATTCTAGATAGTAGTCACATATTTGTCGTGCGCGACATAGTTGCTACCAGTTTCTAGATTGTTGTCACATACTTGTTAGATTATTCGCTACTTAGTTATCGGATTGAAATAACTTGTTTGTTAGTTTGATGTACGTCGTTCTACCTCGATGTAATATGCATGATACTGGTTTTTCTTGAACGATATCATCTCTAGTTGATTGAACACGTTTCAAGGGTCACTCTCAAAATTGTGTAGATCATTTTGATGTATAAGAATATGTAATAAAACATCTATAACAATGCATGGTAGCTACTCGATGCAAATCTGGCAACTGTGACAATGTAATCTGGCAACTAATAGGACGAGAAAAAAGTTCTCAAAACGTAGCAACATGGGATCTAGTTTCGAAGCCCTCGTCGAGACGAATTCGGCGGTGAAAACAGATCACTAATCAAATTAACTGTTTAGGAGATAAATCATTTTGAATTTTCGAATTTGGCAATTAAAGCGATGATGTCAGCATTAGGTGCGAGACTGCTACATGCATGCATGTCATCAGTACTATAAGGGAAAATGAGCAAAAATACACCGCCATGAGTGCTAATATTGTGCGACGCCTCCTCGTAGATTTTCCCAACATTATTTTCTTTATTATTAGGTATAGATTACTTTCAATGTAGCTTTGGTTGGTTGAAGCAGTAATAATAAATGTAGTACTATTTTGTTTATCTTTTTCCTAAGAAGTAAATCAGAACGGAGAGAGTAACTCGTGATATAATTCTTTTTGTCAAGGTGAAACTCTTGGAAATTGTGGCTTATTTACTGCCATCCATCCGGCTGTTCATATTCCCAACAGCCAATCGAAGCGTCGCCACTTCCAGCACTATATATAGCCAGGGTACGGGTAACTCGTTTAACTCCTTCTGCAAGGAAGACGGAATGTCCACCTCAGAGTCAGATGGGAAGATCAAGTTCATGACGTACAATGTTTGGTCTAATGAGCACGTTGCGGTGTATCGAAGGATGCAGGCCATCTCCGATTTGATAGCGCGACATGACCCGGACGTCATCTTCTTGCAGGTACGAGCGTACGCGATATATGTGTTCGCCATGCTTGATCTGTCTAGTTTTTCGCTGCATCTCTAGTCTACTCATCTCTGTGGTGCTGGATGGTTTCCGTTTCTTGTCTCATGGGCCGCGGTGCGGGGTGCATGCATGCAGGAGGTCACAAGTATACCCTCAAAGTACTGCAGAGGTCTCCATGGCAGAGACGCTACAAAGCCATTAGTTACAAGGTGGACAAAGAGGAGAAACATTTCTGTGTTCTGGTACACTTTTAACACTATAACTCTTTATAAGTACCACCCAAATCTGTCATTGGTAGCAAAGTAGCACAGTATAAAGATACGATGATTATGCGCATTTTTGTTTCAGATGAGCAAGTTCTATGCAGAGGACACTAAAAGCGTTGCCGAGTTTCAGAAACGGTGGTTTACGTTTACGCGGCTTCCAGAACCCAAAAGTTGGCTTTCAGCTCTGCTTGACCTGAAGCATAGCCCCGAGTACTCCGATGCCAACTCCGGCGACAGTGGCATTAGACGCGGCCCCATAACGTGGGAACACAGCGTGCGCGTGGCGACGTGCCGCCTGCCTGGGCCGACTCCGGAAGATACCCACTGTATGGATCGACTCGATGGATCTAGCACGTTCTTCAGATACTCCAGAGAGGGCGGGGACTGCAACCTCGTGTTCGCCGGCGATATGAGCTGGGACGACGACCTTGATGGGCCGTTCCCCTACGTGGGACAAGGTATATGGGTGGACG
Source organism: Lolium rigidum (assembly GCF_022539505.1). Classification (NCBI taxonomy): domain Eukaryota; kingdom Viridiplantae; phylum Streptophyta; class Magnoliopsida; order Poales; family Poaceae; genus Lolium; species Lolium rigidum. The sequence continues at coordinate 246,342,844 of NC_061514.1, read as the reverse complement.
CCTGGTGCGATCTCCGCGGCGGCGAGGATGCCGGCGGGTGGACATACGACGTGGTGGCGAACCCGATGCTGAGGGGGCGCAAGCCGGAGAGGAAGAGGCCGGACAGGTTCTTGTGCTGTCTCAAGGACTTCACTCTGGACAGCATCGAGATCATCGGTGTGGATGCAATTCCGGGTGTTACTTACACCGATGACAAGGGAGGCGTGGTGCCGGTTCTGCCCAGCCATCACTTCGGCCTGGTGCTCACCATCTCTCCCAAAAAGAACTAGCTGTAGGCTGTAGCTATGTGCCTGCCTTCGCATCGATCATTGACGGGCTCCGCGGCCCTATTTATCTTTCTCTCATAAGGATATGTTCTTGTGATCCCGACTATACGTTTGCACTGCGGGATGACTAGTGTAGAATTACGTACCAATGTCTTTGCCAATCAAGCTTTTCTCCTCTGGTTTCGCTTGATGTGCACACGCTTACCATTTCGTAAGAATCTCTACCCACGTGATAACATCTGTAGCGTGTATTGCTGGAATCAGAAGTTGTTACTCCGTTCTTCTCAAGGATTATGAACCAGTTGAATTCTTGCTTGCTAGTTGGCCCCACTATTTGAGAGGGCAGAATTTATTTTTTATTGTGGTAAAACATGAATAGGTATAATCCACTGTTACATACTAAGCCTTTATAAATCATGAGAAATGGGAGAAAGGGTCATAGCCAACATGCATGACTTCAAAAGGGCATTGTTAATACAATGTGTATGACAGACCCCGTGGTCACATATGTAGTGTGCAGTGTTGGAATCATAAGTTGTTACTGCGTTCTTCTGAAGGAATATGAACCAGCTCGATTCTTTCTTGCTAGTTCTCACCGCTATTTCAGATGGCAGAATTTATTTTTTCTTGTCGTGAAACTCGATTAGGTCTAATCCACCGTCACATAAGCACTTATAAATCATAATAAATGGGAGAAAAGGTTATAGCCAACATGCATGACTTCAAAAGGGCATTGTTAATACAATGTGCATGACGGTCCTGTGGTCACATATGTAGTGTGTAGTGTTGGAATCCTAAGTTGTTGCTCCATTCTTTTGAAGGAATGTGAACCAGTTGGATTCTTGCTTGCTAGTTGGCCCTGCTATTTGAGAGGGTAGAATTTATTTTTCCTTGTCGCGAAACCTGATTAGGTCTAATCCACCGTTACATTAGCATTTAAAAATCATTAGAAATGGGAAAAAAGGGTTATAGCCAACATGCATGACTTAAAGAGGGATTGTTAATACAATGTGCATGACGGACCCCATGGTCATAAAAGTAGTGTGTAGTGTTGGAATCGTACTCTATTCTTCTGAAGGAATATGAACTAGTTGGATTCTTGCTTGCTAGTTGGACCCCCTATTTGAGAAGGCCAAATTTATTAGGTCTAATCCACCGTTACATAAGCATTTATTAATCACCAGAAATGGGAGAAAGAGTGATAGCCAGCATGAATGACTTCAAAAGGGTATTGCTAATACAATGTGCATGACGGGCCCCGTGGTCACATATTTTTCTCTCGAAATGGGAGCAACGTCCCAGCCTCTGCATCCAAAGGATGCACACAACTTTTCTTTATTAAATTATTCGCAAAGCCTTACAAGGGAGATACAAAGATCAGTTCGAAGCCACCTTTCCAGCGACAACTCGCTATGCCTACAAGAGAGATGAAGGGGTTGACCATGAACATGGCCATTACCCTGACAATACACCAACGCACATCATCTAAAACTGAATGCCTTCCCAAGCCTTCCATTGGCGGGTGAGAAGCACAACCAGTCAAGCGGACCCTGAGCGCACGCCAGTACACATGCCACAAAAATCGCTACCGTCGTCTTCCTCGCACCCATCTTCAAAAGGGATCACCGCATTGACCTTGCCAGACCTGTCGTCGATGTCACCATGACGCCAGACAGCTCCACCATCCTGCACGCGTCCAGCAGTCCGCGCCCGTCTTCGATACCCTGCAGCTCCACGCCGCCGAGAATCATCGACATCAACGTGGTAGATGAACACCACTCCACCAAGATCCACCTCCATCCAGCAGCTGCTCCAAAAATGATGCCTCAAGAGGTAGAACGACGCAGGAAGCGCCGTTGCTTGTGACGGTAAAGCACACGTCCGTTGGGAACCCCAAGAGGAAGGTATGATGCGTACAACAACGAGTTTTCCCTCAGAAAGAAACCAAGGTTATCGAACCAGTAGGAGATGAAGGCCACGTGAAGGTTGATGCGTGCAGTTACACACGTCCGTTGGGAACCCCAAGAGGAAGGTGTGATGCGTACAGTAGCAAGTTTTCCCTCAGTAAGAAACCAAAGTTATCGAACCAGTAGGAGTCAAGGAGCACGTGAAGGTTGTTGGTGAAGGAGTGTAGTGCGGCGCAACACCAGGGATTCCGGCGCCAACGTGGAACCTGCACAACACAATCAAAGTATTTTGCCCCAACGTAACAGTGAGGTTGTCAATCTCACCGGCTTGCTCGTAAACAAAGGATTAACCGTATAGTGTGGAAGATGATGTTTGTTTGCGAAGAACAGTAAAGAACAAGTATTGCAGTAGATTGTATTTCAGATGTAAAGAATGGACCGGGGTCCACAGTTCACTAGTGGTGTCTCTCCCATAAGATAAATAGCATGTTGGGTGAACAAATTACAGTTGAGCAATTGACAAATAAAGAAGGCATAACAATACACATACATATATCATGATGAGTACTATGAGATTTAATCAGGGCATTACGACAAAGTACATAGACCGCTATCCAGCATGCATCTATGCCTAAATAGTCCACCTTCGAGGTTATCATCCGAACCCCTTCCGGTATTAAGTTACAAACAACGAGACAATTGCATTAAGTATGGTGCGTAATGTAATCAACACAAATATCCTTAGACAAAGCATCGATGTTTTATCCCTAGTGGCAACAGCACATCCACAACCTTAGAACTTTACGTCACCTGTCCCGGATTCAATGGAGGCATGAACCCACTATCGAGCATAAATACTCCCTCTTGGAGTTACAAGTATCAACTTGGCCGGAGCCTCTACTAGCAATGGAGAGCATGCAAGAACATAAACAACATATATGATAGATTGATAATCAACTTGACATAGTATTCAATATTCATCGGATCCCAACAAACACAACATGTAGCATTACAAATAGATGATCTTGATCATGATAGGCAGCTCACAATATCTAACATGATAGCACAATGAGGAGAAGACAACCATCTAGCTACTGCTATGGACCCATAGTCCAGGGGTGAACTACTCGCACATCGATCCGAAGGCGATCATGGCGATAAAGAGACCTCCGGGAGATGATTCCCCTCTCCGGCAGGGTGCCGGAGGCGATCTCCTGAATCCCCCAAGATGGGATTGGCGGCGGCTGCGTCCCTGGAAGGTTTTCCGTATCGTGGCTCTCGGTACAGGGGGTTTCGCGACGAAGGCTTTAAGTAGGCGGAAGGGTAGGTTTAGGGGCGACGCGAGGACCCCACACGCCAGGGACGCGCGGCCAAGGCCTGGGCCGCGCCGCCCTGTTGTGTCGGCGCCTCGTCGCCCCACTTCGTTTCCCTTTCGGTCTTCTGGAAGCTTCGTGGAAAAATAGGACCCTGGGCGTTGATTTCGTCCAATTCCGAGAATATTTCCTTTGTAGGATTTCCGAAACCAAAAACAGCGAGAAAACAACAAGCGGCTCTTCGGCATCTCGTCAATAGGTTAGTGCCGGAAAATGCATAATAATGACATATAATGTGTATAAAACATGTGAGTATCATCATAAAAGTAGCATGGAACATAACAAATTATGGATACGTTTGAGACGTATCAAAGGTTTTTGGTGAAGGAGTGTAGTGCGGCGCAACACCAGGAATTCCGGCGCCAACGTGGAACCTGCACAACACAATCAAGCTACTTTGCCCCAACTTAACAGTGAGGTTGTCAATCTCACCGGCTTGCTGAAAACAAAGGATTAAACGTATGGTGTGGAGAATGATGTTTGCTTGCAGAAAACAAAAGAGAACAATGATTGCAGTAGATTGTATTTCAGATGTAAAAGAATGGACCGGGGTCCACAGTTCACTAGTGGTGTCTCTCCAATAAGATAAATAACATGTTGGGTGAACAAATTACAGTTGGGCAATTGACAAATAGAGAGGGCATAACAATGCACATACATATCATGATGGCAACTATGAGATTTACTTAGGGCATTACGACAAAGAACATAGACCGCCATCCAGCATGCATCTATGCCTAAAAAGTCCACCTTCGGGTTAGCATCCGCACCCCCTCCAGTATTAAGTTGCAAACAACAGACAATTGCATTAAGTACTGTGCGTAATGTAAACAATACAAATATCCTTAGACAAAGCATTGATGTTTTATACGTAGTGGCAACAGCACATCCACAACCTTAGGGGTTGCTGTCACTCCCCCAGATTCAATGGAGACATGAACCCAATATCTAGCATAAATACTTCCTCTTGGAGTTACAAGTATCAACTTGGCCAGAGCCTCTACTAGCAACGGAGAGCATGCAAGATCATAAATAACATATATGATAGATCAATAATCAACTTGACAAAGTATTCCATATTCATCGGATCCCAACAAACACAACATGTAGCATTACAAATAGATGATCTTGATCATGATAGGCAGCTCACAAGATCTAAACATGATGGCACAAGAGGAGAAGACAACCATCTAGTTACTGCTATGGACCCATAGTCCAACGATGAACTACTCACGCATCAGTCCGGAGGCGGGCATGGTGATGTAGAGCCCTCCGGTGATGATTCCCCTCTCCGGCAGGGTGCCGGAGGAGATCTCCTGAACCCCCCCCCCCCCGAGTTAGGGTTGACGGCGGCGGCGTCTCTGGAACTGTTCTGGTATTCTAGCTCTCGGTGCTAGGGTTTTCGCGGACAAAGGAATAAATAGGCGAAGGGGCAGAGTCGGGGGATGCCCGAGGGGCCCACCCCATATGGCGGCGCGGCCAGGGGCCCCACCGCGCCGCCCTATGGTGTGGCCGTATCGTGGCTCCTCTTCGTCTCTCCTTCGGTCTTCTGAAACACTCCGTGGAAAAATAGGGCCGTGGGCTTTTGTTTCGTCCAATTCCGAGAATATCCGTAAACTAACTTTTCTGAAATCAAAAACAGCAGAAAACAGGAACTGGCACTGCGGCATCTTGTTAATAGGTTAGTCCCGGAAAATGCATAAAAACATTATAAAGTGTGAGTAAAACATGTAGGTATTGTCATAAAACCAGCATGGAACATAAGAAATTATAGATACGTTGGAGACATATCAAGCATCCCCAAGCTTAGTTCCTACTCGCCCTCGAGTAGGTAAACGATAAAAAGAATAATTTCTGAAGTGACATGCTACCAACATAATCTTGATCAACACTATTGTAAAGCATATGAGATGAATGAAGTGACCCAAAGCAATGGTCTATAGTTTGCTAACAAAAAGATAATGACTAAAGAACTGAATCATATAGCAAAAACTTTTCATGAATAGTACTTTCAAGACAAGCATCAAAAAGTCTTGCATAAGAGTTAACTCATAAAGCAATAGATTCTTAATAAGAGGTTTTGAAGCAACACAAAGGAAGATTTAAGTTTCAGCAATTGCTTTCAACTTTCAACATGCATATCTCATGGATAATTGTCAACACAAAGTAATATAATAAGTGCAATAAGTAAGCATGTAAGAATTAGTGCACACAGTTGACACAAGTATTTGCTTCTAAGATAGAAAGAAGTAGGTAAACTGACTCAACATAAAGTAAAAGAAAGGCCCTTCGCAGAGGGAAGCAGGGATTACTCATGTGCTAGAGCTTTTTATTTTGAAAGCATGGAAACAATTGTGTCAATGGTAGTAATAATTCATATGGGTTATGTATAAAACTTCCTATAAGTTGCAGGCCTCATGCATCGAATACTAATAGTGCCCGCACCTTGTCCTAATTAGCTCGGATTTCCATGGATTATCATCGCATTACATATGTTTCAACCAAGTGTCACAAAGGGGTACCTCTATGCCACCTGTACAAAGGTCCAAGGAGATAAATCGCATTTGATTTCTCGATTTTGATAGATCTCAACTTGAGGACATCCATACCGGGACAACATAGAAAACAGTTAATGGACTCCTCTTTCATGCTTTAAGCATTCAACAACAGATAATATTCTCATAAGAGATTCGAGGATTAATGTCCAAGCTGAAACTTCCACCATGATACATGGCTTTGGTTGGCGGCCCAATGTTCTTCTCTAACAATATGCATACTCAAACCATTTAACTCATGGAAAATCTCCCTTACTTCAGACAAGACGAACATGCATAGCAACTCACATGATATTCAACAAAGGTGTGACAGGTTGATGGCGTCCCCAGATAACATGGTTACCGCTCAACAAGCAACTTATAAGAACTAAGATACATAAGCGACATATTCCTTACCACAATAGTTTTTTAGGCTACTTTCCCATGAGCTATGTTTGGCAAAAACAAGGAATGAATTTTTGAAAGGTTTTAAAGGTAGCACGCGAGCAATTTACTTGGAATGGCAGAAAAATACCACATAGTAGGTAGTTATGGTGAACACAAATGGCATAGGTTTTGGCTCAAGGTTTTGGATGCACGAGAAGCATTCCCTCTCAGTACAAGGCTTTGGCTAGCAAGGTTGTTTGAAGCAAACACAAGTATAAACCGGTACAGGAAAACTTACATAAGAACATATTGCAAGCATTATAAGACTCTACACTGTCTTCCTTGTTGTTCAAACACTTTTACTAGAAAATATCTAGACCTTAGAGAGACCAATCATGCAAACCAAATTTCAACAAGCTCTACGGTAGTTCTCCACTAATAGATTTAAACTACATGATGCAAGAGCTTAAACATGATCTACTTCAGAGCTCAAAACAATTGCCAAGTATCAAATTATTCAAGACAATATACCAATTACCACATGAAGCATTTTCTGTTTCCAACAAAATAACAATAAGTGCTGCGGCTTTCAGCTTTCGCCATGAACATGAAAAATAAAACGAAGAACACAAGTGTTCATATGAAAAAGCGGAGCGTGTCTCTCTCCCACACAAGAATGTTAGGATCCGATTTTATTCAAACACAAACAAAAATAAAAGCACACGGACGCTCCAAGTAAAGCACATAAGATGTGACGGAATTAAAATATAGTTTCACTAGAGGTGACCTGATAAGATGTCGATGAAGAAGGGGATGCCTTGGGCATCCCCAAGCTTAGACGCTTGAGTCTTCTTGAAATATGCAGGGATGAACCACGGGGGCATCCCCAAGCTTAGACTTTTTACTCTTCTTGATCATATTATATCATCCTCCTCTCTTGATCCTTGAAAACTTCCTTCACACCAAACTCAAAGCAATCTCATTAGAGGGTTAGTGCATAATCAAAAATTCACATGTTCAGCAAGGACACAATCATTCCCAACACTTCTGGACATTACCCAAGGCTACTGAAATTTAATGGAGCAAAGAAATCCATTCAAACACAGTAAAAGAGGCAATGCGAAATAAAAGGCAGAATCTGTCAAAACAGAACAGTCCGTAAAGACGAATTTTTTCGAGGCACTTAACATGCTCAGATGGAAAATCTCCAGTTGAACGAAAGTTGCGTACATATCTGAGGATTACGCATGAATTTTTTCAGGATTTTACGAGTTTCCCACAGAGAGAAAAGCTCGAATTCGTGACAGCTAAAAATCTGTTTCTGCGCAGAAATCCAAATCTAGTATCAACTTTCTATCAAAGACTTTACTTGGCACAACAATGCAATAAAATAAAGATACAAAGGTATTGCTACATTAGTAACAAGCACCCTGACTCAGATATAAAATAAAAATTGCAGAAATAAAATAATGGGTTGTCTCCCATAAGCGCTTTTCTTAACGCCTTTCAGCTAGGCGCAGAAAGTGAAAATCAAGTATCATCAAGAGAAGAAGCATTAACATTATTACCAAGGGCTTTACGCCTACCCCTCTTACTCTTATTCTTACTCTTTGGTCTAGGGAATACATGACCGCATCCGGGTGTAGAGGTAAAATTTAGAGTGCCTTTTCCCACATCTACGGTTTCTCCCAAGAGTTTCAGCAGGGATCTTTCAAGTGTGATTTGTCCTGTCCCTACACATTCAATAACGAGATAATCAGTGGATACCGTTCTTCCAAGAAAGGTTTTGAACACGCCTTCAGCTATCCCCTTAGGAATTATAACAGAATTATCAGCAAGAGTTATTCCTTCTCCACCTTCAGTAAGTCCCCAAAGTGTCAAAGATTCATAAATACTTTTAGGCATAAGGCAAAACTCAGACATAATATCACAACGGGCATAAAATTTTTCACCACAAATAGCAACCTTAATAGTAGGGACCCACATTGAAGGTTCGAAGCTTACTGGAACATAATCATAATATTCACGAATCTGATTATACCCTTCTTTTAAACAGGATATATTTGTCTCGAGAGTGTTTAATCTATTATGAATGCTAGCAAGAGATGAATCAAAGTTGTTAGCTGAGCTAGATGATGCAATCAATTTTTTTATGGCATTAAAAGCTTGATCCCCATCGCAGTGAAGGAAATCTCCTCCCACTACAGCATCCAAAGCATATCTATAGCGAAGAATAAGCCCAAAATAAAAGTTACTAAGAAGCAAGATTAGAGTCATTTTAGGTTCAGTTTTACCATAAGAATCAAAAATTCTAGACCAAGTTTCTTTAAAACTCTCCTCATCCCCTTGTTTAAAAGTAAAGATCAATTCCTCGGGTGACAGAGTAACAAGTACATGACTAGACATGATAATGAAATAAATTAAATGCAAGTAACTATTTTTTTTTGTGTTTTTGATATAAAGAAAGCAAACAAGACAGAAAATAAAATAAAGCAAGACAATAAACAAAGTAAAGAGATTGGGTGTGAGAGACTCCCCTTGCAGCGTGTCTTGATCTCCCCGGCAACGGCGCCAGAAAAGTAGTTGCTTGTGACGGTAAAGCACACGTCCGTTGGGAACCCCAAGAGGAAGGTATGATGCGTACAGCAGCAAGTTTTCCCTCAGAAAGAAACCAAGGTTATCGAACCAGTAGGAGATGAAGGCCACGTGAAGGTTATTAGTGAAGGAGTGTAGTGCGGCGCAACACCAGGAATTCCGGCGCTAACGTGGAACCTGCACAACACAATCAAGCTACTTTGCCCCAACTTAACAGTGAGGTTGTCAATCTCACCGGCTTGCTGAAAACAAAGGATTAAACGTATGGTGTGGAGAATGATGTTTGCTTGCAGAAAACAAAAGAGAACAATGATTGCAGTAGATTGTATTTCAGATGTAAAAGAATGGACCGGGGTCCACAGTTCACTAGTGGTGTCTCTCCAATAATATAAATAACATGTTGGGTGAACAAATTACAGTTGGGCAATTGACAAATAGAGAGGGCATAACAATGCACATACATATCATGATGACTACTATGAGATTTACTTAGGGCATTACGATAAAGAACATAGACCGCCATCCGAAGCATGCATCTATGCCTAAAAAGTCCACCTTCGGGTTAGCATCCGCACCCCTCCAGTATTAAGTTGCAAACAACGGACAATTGCATTAAGTACCGTGCGTAATGTAAACAATACAAATATCCTTAGACAAAGCATTGATGTTTTATCCCTAGTGGTAACAAGTACATCCACAACCTTAGAGGTTGTCTGTCACTCCCCGCATTCAATGGAGACATGAACCCACTATCTAGCATAAATACTCCCTCTTGGAGTTACAAGTATCAACTTGGCCAGAGCCTCTACTAGCAACGGAGAGCATGCAAGATCATAAATAACATATATGATAGATCAATAATCAACTTGACATAGTATTCCATATTCAACGGATCCCAACAAACACAACATGTAGCATTACAAATAGATGATTCTGATCATGATAGGCAGCTCACAAGATCTAAACATGATGGCACAAGAGGAGAAGACAACTGAAAGATCGAGATGTCGCCTAGAGGGGGGTGAATAGGCAATTACAAACTCTTGCGGATTTGTCTTGTAAGAATGCGGAATTAAACTATCGTTTAGTTTACAAGCACAAACCCTAGATATGCTAAGCTCAACTAAGTGTAACAATAACAATTAGAGCTAAGCAAGATAAGCACAAGATATATGTAGCACAAGTGATAGCAAGATATATGTACTTCGAGCACGATGGCTATCACAAGGAAAGAGAGCTCGGGTATAGAAATAACCGAGGCACGCGGAGACGAGGATGTATTCCCGTGTTCCCTTCCTTTGCAAGAAGGTACGTCACGTTTGGAGGAATGGAGGTCCACGAAGGATTCCCCGCGCCACGAAGGCTCACCCTATTCTCCGAACCACACCCACGAAGGATAATGGCCCTTTCCTTATGGTTAGCTTTTCCTCCGCTCCGGAGATGGCAAGCTCCACAACCACTTCACAAGCTCCACGAAGGAGAAGCCCGGGCCTATTCACAATCTTCTTGAAGAGATCACCGGAGCACCAACCACCAAGCCAACTAGGAGGTCTCCCTCCAAGAGTAACAAGCTCACGGTCTCTCACTCGAACTAATCGTGGTGGAGAGCTCAACACTATGCAATGATGCAAAGCAACAACACTAGAGGTGTTCAAATCCTTCACACTCAAATCCCACCCAAACAACAAATGCTAGGATGAGATTGGAGAGGAAGAACAATGGGGAAAGTCAACAAAAGACTCCAAGATCTAGATCCCAAGAGTTCCCCTCACTTAGAGAAGAAATGGTTTGGTGAAAGTGTAGATCTAGATTCTCCTCTCTTAGATCCCTCAAAAATGAGCAAGAATCATGGGGGGAGACAAGAGAGAGAGCAAGTTCTTCAAATGCAACAATGGAGGAAAGAGAATGGGAAGAACTAACTCAACTCAAGGTGGGAGAAGGCTATTTATAGTTAGGAGGAAGAAATAACCGTTGGGGAGAAAAAGACAAAGGAAATCGCAGAAAAACGGGCCAGAATAGTGCCCAGCCGGCTGCCTGGCCGGCCGACCGGAAAAACTGCTGAGGAGCCCGGCGAGGCGTCCGGTCGGGCCGGCCCACCGACCGGACGGGGCGGCGAGCGCGCAGGGGCGGCGGATAGCAAGGGAGGCGCAGGCACGGGGCGGAACGGCCCAGCCGGCAGATCAAGGCGGCTCGCAGCGCGTGGGAGGTGCGGAGGAGAGCTGGCCAGCGAGGCTCCCGGTCGGGCCGGGCCTGTGCCGGGCAGGCCGGTCAGGGACCGGGCCAGCTGCCGGTCTTGGGCCAAATGGGGTTGGGGGCGGCTCAGTATGCCGCCCGGTCGGCACGAGCGCCCGGGCCGGTTTCGGCCGGGTGGGCCGGCGCGTGGGCCGGTCAGGCCGGCCGGTCGGCCGGCTGCCGCCCCCCCTTTTTTCTTTTCTTTTTATTCTTTTCTCCTTTTTCCCTTTTCTTTAATAGCAAATGCTCCCGAACTCCGATTCGAATGAAACCAATTTTGTTTGGAAGATAACAACAAATACTATCCAATAAAAAGTGCAAACTCAAGAATCTATAGGAGGGGATTTTATCATGAATATAAAAGGTAGAACCTTATATCATGAATAACCGGTAAAATCACCCAACCTCGAAAACGCAATAGAAGATGCATGCGAACTCCGTTTTCGATGAACTTGGGCTTGTTGTAAAGCTAGCAACAAGCTCAAAACCTTACACATAGAAACACCAAGAAGCAATAAGGATATGCAAAGTATGCAAAGGGTTGAGCTCCCTAAGACGATGTGATCAAGTTACTCAACCGAAAGCCCCTCTTGATAGTGCGGCTATCTATCCTATAATCCGGTCTCCCAACATCCACCTTGAGACCGGTAAAAGGAAAACCTAGCAAGGTCATACCTTTGCCTTGCGCATCCCGCTTGATCTTGATGATAGCTCTTCAAGCTCCACTCAAGCCGGAATGCCTTACTTGATCATCGTTGCTTCGTGAAGACTCACAAATGCTCCCCCATACACCATGATGGGAAAGCTCCATTGATGCATATCTTCACATGTCCATTATCACCAAATGGACGGTAAGCTTCAAGCATGTGATCCACTTGGAATGCTCATCTTGAACTTGCCCAACTCAACCTTGTATTTTCTCATATTCACTTAAGATAGAGCATGGCTAATATTGAGTTCCACCTAAGAACTCCATCTTCATTTCTTCTTCTTGATCATGTCACATATGTATCTTTAAATCGATGATCTTGATGCCAATACACAAGGTGTATCTTTATCTTCATGGCATCCATACTTGAATCCAACACATGGAGTACAAGTAGTACCTATGGAATATTCCTTCATATAAACTCAATGAAAACATTAGTCCATAGGGGTTGTCATTAATTACCAAAACCACACATAGGGGCAATATACCCTTACAACAACCATCTAGTTACTGTTATGGACCCATAGTCCAAGGATGAACTACTCACGCATCAGTCTGGAGGCGGGCATGGTGATGTAGAGCCCTCCGGTGATGATTCCCCTCTCCAGCAGGGTGCCGAAGGAGATCTCCTGAACCCCCCGAGTTAGGGTTGACGGCGGCGGCGTCTCTGGAACTGTTCTGGTATTCTGGCTCTCGGTGCTAGGGTTTTCGTGGATGAAGGAATAAATAGGCGAAGGGGCAGAGTCGGGGGACGCCCGAGGGGCCCAGCCCATATGGCGGCGCGGCCAGGGGCCCCACCGCGCTGCCCTATGGTGTGGCCGTCTCGTGGCTCCTCTTCGTCTCTCCTTCGGTCTTCTGGAACACTCCGTGGAAAATAGGGCCGTGGGCTTTTGTTTCATCCAATTCCGAGAATATCCGTAAACTAACTTTTCTGAAATAAAAAACATGCATGACTTAAAAAGGGCATTATTAATACAATGTGCACAACGGGCCCCGTGGTCACATAAGAAGTGTTTAGTGTTGGAATCGTAAGTTGTTACTCCGTTCTTTTGAAGGAATATGAACCAGATGGATTTTTGCTTGCTAGTTGGTCCCTCTATTTGAGAGGGCATAATTTATTTTTCTTGTGGTGACACCCGATTAGTTCTAATCCAACGTTACATAAGCATTTATAAATCATCAGAAATGGGAGAAAGGGGTATAGCCAACATGGATGACTTCAAAAGGTATTGTTAATACAATGTGCATGATATGACCCGCGGTCACATATGTAGTGTGTAGTGTTGAAATCGTAAGTTCTTACTCCATTCTTCTGAAGGAATATGAACCAGTTGGATTCTTTCTTGCTAGTTGGCCCCTCTATTTGAGAGGGCAGAATTTATTTTTTCTTGTGGTGAAACCCGATTAGATCTAATCCACCATTACATAAGCATTTATAAATCATGAGAAATGGGAGAAAAGGTTAAAACTAGAGCTCATGTTAACTTGCTTCGACGATTTCACTTTTGCCTCCAAAGTTCACACTTGTATATAAATTTTCCGCATTTCCTAGATATAAAGTTGCAACGTGGTACTTTCGTAAGAAATAGGTTTACAACTTACGTGTTTTTGCATAATAACAAAATCGTCCAGAAAAAGTTTGTCTGAAGTCGTCAATACGGAAGCCAAGAATGAAAAGGGTTGCTAACTTTAAAGTTAGTTAAATACATTCATGCCATTTTTCTATCTTATCTCTGTGTGAAGATAAATTTATATATTTTCATTCTGTACAAAAACAAAAATGAGCCCTTTACCTGCAATTTCTTAATTTATGGTTGCAACATGGATACCATGGTTGCAACCACTGCGTCAGCGTAAGTGCTCGGAAGTAGGTTCGATTTAACTTCCGTAACATAACGGCCAACAAACTAACTACTCCCTCCGGTCCGGTTTAACATGCGCGCACGTAGTTTAAGAAATTACTTTAACCATTATTTTAGTTAATAAAATATAGAATATATGTTACAAAAATTATATCATTGGAAACCTTATTTGAATACGAATCTAATGTTATAAATTTTATAGATATATAATTTATATTTCACTAGCAAAAGTGCTCGTGCGTTGCGACGGGTTTAAAACGGCACGAAAGAGTTCTCTCCTTAGGAAACAGGAAATTTAACTCTATGTATATTTATTTGAGCTCTCTAAAAAAGATTATCTCTTTGGTTTGCATTGACTTTTCGATGTAAGTGGAAATTCTCACTCACTGAATTATACAATTTTCCGTAACTACCAAAAGTACCCCTGTAGTCCATATTAATTTATTAAATAATAAGTAATAAAATCAACCAAATATCTTGGTGTCTCTTTTTTAACTATTTCTCATAGTGAAACAAAGCACATAGCAAAGAAAAGCATCTATTCGCATCTCAACTATGCATTGGGTACACCATAGGCGATCAGTTGTTGGTATCACTCGATCCTAGTTCGTGAGCTCAACCACGCTTTGGTTTCCACAATTGTTGTAAAGATGTAGCTGACACATGGTAGAAAATCAAGCTTGCTTGAGAATCGCACATGGTATCCGTGAATAAAGGATAAGCTTTCAGACCAAAGACACAGAAGGTCAGAAGCGAACAAAGAAATAGTAAAAGCCTAAAATTGCAGAAAAAAATGACACCAGTAATTTGTGTAGTTTAGGACCGCACATGGAACCCATAAATTAACGTCGATCAGTTTCCATCGAGCTGACAGCTCAGTTAAAAGACATAGGATCAGCAAGATATGCCAAGAATTTTTTTTCAACAAAGCAACAACTGCATCGACTAATTCGACTCCGGCAAGCAGCACCCGGCCGCTCAATCTCTTGCCAGCGCCTCCTCTTTCCTCAGTCTCCTCCCTGTTCATGTCCGGCGACCTGGACCTCTCCTAGATGCGCCCCTTACTCTCCCCTCTACTCCACCCCTCTCTCCTTCCCCAGTCAAGAACAGGAGGGAATATCCATGGACTGCGACCTTAGAGCTCGAGCCCTCAGTCTCCGCTGACTCAATGTTGGGCGACCTGGACTCCTCCGCGCGAGTGGATCTCGAAGCTCTCGGTCTCCTTCTCTGAACGGGTTGCTCAGTGCACATCAGCCCGGCCGGCAGCCTTTTTTATTTTTCCGGGCGGCGCAGATCTTCACCTCATGCCGGCGCAGCTCCAAATCATACAAACCATCTCAGATTCTCCCGGGCCGGCGCTGGGAGCGAGACAAAGGAGTGGAGAACTCGCCGCCGGCTGCCATAAGATCGAATCAGGACGGCGCCGGCGAGCGTGCGCACCGGCAGGGGGAACCGCCTCCACACGGGCGGTAGATGGAAGAGCGAGCACGCCGTCAGGGTGGGCTCGCACTGGAAGCGCTCTGATTGGCACGACGCCGCTGGGGCGTTGAGGTCCCTGACGCCCACGCACGGATGGTGTCGAGGCAGTTCCATGAGCTATCGGGTGGGGATTGAGGAACCGGAGGTCTCGATTGGGAGGGGATCGTGAGTCAGGAAAGCGGACAGAAGAACGGACCGGTAAGGTGGCAGCTGTGCGTTATATGTGAATTGGTGGGAGGGTAAATCGGTCCAATAAAAAGTTGGACGAAAATTTTGGCAGAAACCTTAGCTCCTTTATTATTAGGTAGTACTAGCAAAAATTGCCCGTGCGTTGCTACGGTTTAATTTCTATTAAATATTTTTGGATCATGAAGAAATTTTACGTGCCGAAGTCAACCATTATGTTAATCCTGATCCTTGTCGTCCTATCCTTATCGATCCTGACAGCCTTGGATTTTTTTTATTGAATATTTTAAAACCATCAAAGATTTCACTATCGAAGAACACATTTTCTTGGATGGTTGAAACATTTCTTACGAGGGCGACAATTAATGTTTTTGACCTAGGTCTCTACATAATATATATTTTAGTTACAGATGCCGAAATTTGTAACCACTTAATATTTTAGCCAGGAGTATAAAAATTTGTAAACATTGGTGGATTTTGGCGCAAAATTTAAAGGAGATAAGCGGGTTACGAATGGGGTATTTTGCAACCCGTTGTCATCGGAAGGGGGCTTTGCCGCAGCGCGTCTACCGGTTGTCTATGTTTTGATGGAGGTGTTGTGCCTCGTAGGGACCTCTCGATAGAGAGGCGTCAGCCGCCGCTGCCGGCTTTATACGTAAGTGTCGTATGTATGGCTGCAGCTTCACCCCAGCTTGTTTTATGCGTGTTATCAACTCGTAGCAGCCCGTGACTTCTTCTTCGGCTCAGCCAACCCCAACACACGCACCTCATCGCATGTCCTCCAACCGCGCCTCCCTCTTGGCCCCATGCTAAGCTTTTGATGGGTCTATCTGATCGGTCGGACCATGGCACCACCCAAATTCCCCCATTCAGCCTGCTGGCTGCGTTAAAGTCCAGGGATGTTAATTTCTTTTGATCGCTGCTATTGTTTATTGGACTCTGAGGTGGCATGCGATTCATCCATTGCACACGTATATAAACTGGTCAGACTTGGTTTAACATCGCGAGGTGGGACTATAAAATACAAACCTAGTACGTGGTTTCTCTTTTTTATTTCCACACAAACTGCACCAGGCTAATCTTAGCATATGGGCTGAACTGACGGAGAGATGGAGCTGGTCCCGGCCTTTGTAGTTTGGGCTGTTGGACCCCGCGCAAACCAAACCACGGGGAGATCTTTCGGATCGCTCGCGGGTGAACTGTTCGAGCCACGGACGGAGCGAGGGAAATTTATGCGAACCGTTTTTCTCAGCGGTGGCAAGTCCGGTAAATTCGACCGAATAACGGGGGGTAGTTCTATAACGGACGAAATTTTTGGGGAGAAACCTTCCTTCCTTTATTAGTAGGTATAGATATACTAGCAAAAGTGCCCGTGCGTTGCATCGGGAGAATAGTAAACCGTTTCTCGATTCGTAATACCGCAAACTTGTAATGATGATCAATGCACTCTACCTTTCTGTTGTACCTTTCCCATATGTGTTATGCAGCGCCCCGCCACCATCGGCTCGTCCACCCAATGGACACTCTTTCACCCCGACCTTCTCCTCCGTCGTGGTCATGGCCAAAACCGAGTGTTAGGTCTTGCAAAAAAAAAATGTTCAAATTTTAATTTGAAGGTTTTCTTTGACGATTCTTCTTATATCCTAAAAATCTCTCCAGTTATCGTTCAGATTTTTTTTTAAAAAAACATGCTTACTTTTCATCGGTTGATGCAATCTTACATATATGAATATCCTCAGGAAAAGCATGACAATGTTACTAAAGAGATTACAGATTCTTCTTGAGATTACACTATTATATCCTTTCTGCACCGTTGAAAGCAAGAAAATATCATATTCCAAGAACATCATAAACATCACTAACCTTCAAATAGCAGGACACCTTTATTTTTTTATCCTCAACCACATGATCTCCATATATTGCCTCCAATGCAATCACATGTATGTACTGTTTTTTTAGCAGACCGTGTCGTCTAAATTGGAATACTGTTGTTGTGTAAAATTCATAATGTAGAGATTATGTTTCTCCAGTTCCACATAATGAGTGCAACGTCAAGAAATTATGGCTCTCCATAATAATACTGATCATGCATACCCTCTCGCTTCATCCTAGGGAAGATGGAGTTTGTCCCTGCACAAATCAAAGCAGAACGATTAGCCATTGATACATGTGTTTAACCACAGGCACTAAAGTGTTCTCTGATGCCTCTTCTGAAAACCCAAAACCCATAGAACACCGTATTGTAGCTAAAGGTACTGGAATCCATCTCTGTTCAAGGTTAGAGAATGCAGCGGCAACATCTTGGTACAAGCCTCCACAACTACTGCTCCGACCCCCCCACCAGGTTTTATATTCGGCTCGTCTCCTGGAAGCTATGTGGAAGCTCAGGTCTACATCGCAGATCATATACAGGTCTCCACTGATCTTGAACCGAAGGTGTACCAAACTTTCAGAGATGTCCCTGAGTTTCTTCACACACCAACATCTGAAATAGAAATCTGCTTGTGAATTTTAAGCCCAACAGAATTTTTCGCTGTCGTCATAGCCTCGACGCGACACACAACGCAACTTCCCTGTTGTCGCCCGCTAAGGCCATCTAGTCAAAATCCTCAGCAGGTGGCCGGGTTCTCGGGATGACATCGGCGTAGCAGGAGGATGAGCTCGGTGCGGCGGCATGGGCTCGAGCAGCGGCGCAGGAGGCCGGGCTTAGGGTGGAGGACCTTGGCTCGGGTGTTGCGCGGCTGCCACTCGCGATGTGCGGCCGGGGATCGATGCAGAGGTGGTCGAGGTCTGACCATCGAAGCGACAAGCGAGGCCGACCACATCAAGGATGAGATTGGATTTGGATTAGAGTACGGACACGGCACACACAAGCAGTCTCTAGAAGCTTCCAGGCGATGAACTTGGATCAGAGGACTGATGTTCCGGATCTCCGGCGCCATGGTGGCATGCGCCTGAGGCGCGACGACCGCGTGAGCGGGGAAGATTTGGGCGTGACCGGAGGGAGGCAGCGTAGCACGGCAGACTGATACAGAGGTCGAGGTTGAGGTCCGGGCACCTGCTTGCTCTGCTCGCTAGGATGGCGGTGGCGGCAGAAACTGTGGCGTCGGGGCGGCGCATGTTCAGGGCGGAGAACGATAGCAAGCCAAGAAAGGGTCGAACCGGAAGCTCTGCGTCGCTTTGGTCGGTCGTTACGGAGCGCGGTAGGCGACGGGGCACACGGATCGGCTGCTGGGCAAGACTCTGTTTTGTAAGCTTCAATCCAATCAAGTAAGAGGTTCGGCTCCGCTATGACGTAGTGCATCGATCTCTCTCCGATATCGGCGTAGCAATCAGATCGGTAAAGCCAGCACGTACATGGTAGTTGAGTCCAAAGACGTGAATCAGTTTGATTGCAGAGCAGCGATGATGCCATAGTTTGTATGTATTACCAACTGTTTTCGATCGACTTCCATTGAACGTCGGAGAACTGGCGGTTTTTATACCGATCCATGCAAATCTCCCGCTTCCTTCAGTTTGGCTGTTTGGTGTTCCCGGATTTGATGCGCCATGAGCGCTGGGTCGCCATCAGGTAGCACGGTGCCGGCGGCTTTACGACCGTCGTCACTCAGCAATGCCATGGCGTGGTGGGCTGTCGCTCATCGATACCAACGAGCAGAAGATCGCTGGCGAGCTCGAAAAGGCTGGAAGCCGGCGTCTATACGCCGCCACGACGAACTTTGTCTCCATCGAATTACCGACTCGCAAACGAAGATTGTAAGATCGTGCAGATCAAGCAGTTGATTTTTTTGAGGGTCTCAACTTTCGTGCTTGTCCTGCTCATGGAGGTTTCGTGGGATTTGTGGTGACTACCGATCGATGCGTGCATGTATTTATATCCTGGGCCAGCGCGACGTGAGCTGGATGGACTGCACAACCGAGGGAATAAAAAAGAACGGACGAGTGGAGGCAGAGGGAATAAACGAACCGGTACAATGGCAACACGTAGTATTATGCGATTTCGTGGGAGGGCAAAACGGTCCAAAAAAAAACGTTGACGAAACTTTTTGGCAGAAACCTTAGCTCCTTTATTATTAGGTATAGATATACTAGCAAAAGTGCCCGTGCGTTGCTACAGGAGTGAAAAAATCTATATCGTGAAGTTAGGTCAACAGGGTTGAGAAATTGAGTTAGATTCGACGAGTGGTATACTTTTCTAGATGCCAATGTGGGACGTGGATCGTGAACAACAATTTTTTTCTAACACGGGTTGATGAAATACGGTTACATGGAGGCAAATATCTCATCCTTTTTGAAAATATATTATGATCTTGTGAATTGTATTCTCGCATGGATTATAATACCATGCCCAAAACTTGAACAAATGAAAATAGGAAAAGCACAATTAGTGCCATCGATACATCTAGCTCTCTCTCGCCCCTCAAAAATAAAAATATCTAGCTCTCTTTTTATCTCCTAAAAAACATGCGAAGCAGCTGTGAAAGCACAACCAGATTAAAAACGAAGACAACCAGATTAAAATCCCCAAATCATTTTCCCAGTATCATCGTTCGATGACCAACCAAGCAAGGCAGGCTGCGTCTATGCATTCGTCCACCGGAGCAACGTTCACCACCGGCGTCCATGGTGATAGAGTGATAGACAATAGCATGAAGGCAGCCTCTTTTTCTCATCCCCGAATTCTGTCTGTGGCGCATGGATTTTGTGCGAGGGAGCTCGGCCGCGCGTGCACGCTGTTGCTGCTGCTGAGATGGCAGCCCGCCGATTTCAACCGCCGCGCGGAGGGAGCTCGTCCGCGCGCCCGCTGTGCTGGGTCGTCTGCGTGTACCACGCCCTGAACCGGGAAGCCCGCCGATATCCGCCGCGCCGAGCGAGGCCTCGCACGTGCACCAAGCTGTCGCCGCTGTTGGGTTGTCTGACTGTAAGCGCATGCGCTGGAGGACTGGTGCAAGGGGAGGTGGCCGCAGCGTCGATGGCCATGGTGTCCGCGCCGTGGTGGCTGAATCAATCGATGTCCGCGGCCTCTTAGTGCGAGGACCGGGGCTGTGCCGGGCCAGGCCGCCCCGGGAGCCTGGCCGTGGAGGGCGCGCTGCCTACACATCGGTCATGGGGATCGAGGAGAGACTGCAGCCACTATCAGGCCAGAGGATGCGCTGGGTCCGCATACTGTTCCGACGCTCGCGAACACGCCAGTCGGCGCCGCAACGCCGGGGATTTCGGAGAGGAGGATGCGGCCGCGCTCGGCCGCCAGGATATTTGATGGTGCAACCTGTAGACAAAGGCACCTGCCCTATCACGTCGTCACCAACCGCGCCTCTCAGGCTCTCGGCTCTACAAGGGAAACGATCGGGCTCTCTGCCCTTGGCCTGTATGTAACCACCACTTCCTCTGCCCGCCGAGAACGCCATCGAGCTCAATAAATCCTGAAGGCAGCCAAGGTTGGCGCATGCATCGTCGCCTGAAGCCAACTCCTCCTGCCCCCTTCTCAATCGGTTCCGCCGCTGCCGCTGATTCTTTCGACGGCGGCCCTCGGCTCCGACGTATCTGTTGGTTTGCCTTCTCGCGTGGGGGAGACGAAACAAAGTCGCATCTGTATTCTGTATTGTTTCTCTGGGAACACGAGCCTGCCTGTACTTAAATCCCGTGACGCTGATCCTGTTATGGTAGGACACGGCCGACTCTGTTTGTGTATAACACGGTTCACGGCAAGCTGCGTGCGAAATTACAACTTGGGGAGCAACGGACGAAACAAACGAAAGAGGAAGAACGGACGAACGGACCAAACTACGGAAACGCTTCTTCTTTTATTATTAGGTAGGTATAGATAGATATAGATAGATTGACCAATTCAACGGTCAAATTTTATCTTAAATTGCGTGCGTGCCTGTTAAACCGATCCGGAGGAAGTACTAAGAAAGGTTCACCAAACAAAGCTAAACAACAAAGCCTCCTCCGAGTGCGCAAGCCAAATGGATGTAAACCACCTCCAACTTATCATTTAGGATGTTCGGCAATTATTTGAACACAAATTCCTGACACACTCTATATAGATGTGTAATAAAAGCACGGTATTGTTAAGGTGAATGATATTTAATATTTAGCATTCTTCAGTTTCAGTTTAACAAACACGCATCTAATTTAAGACAAAGTTTAACCATTAATTTGATCAATAAAATATAAATTATATGCCTACAAAATATATACTACCTCCATACCGGATTAACGGGCAATTACGCACTTCGACAAACAAGTTTGACTACTAATTTTGTCAATAAAACATAAGATATATCACAAAAATTATATTATTGAACACATTTTTTGAATACGAATCCAACGGTATAATTTTTGTGCCATATATCTCATATTTTGTTGACCAAATTTATAGTTAAACTTATTTCTCGAAATGCGTAATTGCACATTAATCCGGTATGGAGGTAGTACCAATCCTTTAATTAAGTACTCCACTTTTGAACATTAACTCAATCCTCGCTTGGTGACAGTCAGTGCGTGCTTTTAGTTTTGTCTCCTTATCTTCTGGGCACTGATCAGCTCGAGGCAAGTGCCTCTTTAGTTTCCAGGTCATTAAGCCGGCTCATACGTGATGGAGTATATAATAAGATGGAGTACATTTAGGTTTTGTCTGTAGCACTAACCGAAGGATCACGAGCGATTCTTCGAGAAAAATCAAACACTTCTCGTCCTAGCAAATATGGTACGGGGTGTGCAGACGTGCTCGTAACAGCTACATTCAGTTGTTCTGTTCATAGATGTCTAAACAATCTCGCATTGACATTTTGATATCTGTTCAAGGAGCCGCTGAAGGAGATCAAGTTCATGACCTACAATGTCTGGTCCCGTGAAGACGTCGTGCTATACAAAAGGATGCAGGCTATTAGCCGCATCGTTAAGCAGCACTCACCGGATGTAATTTTCTTCCAGGTAGAGAAACAAGCCCGATCCGATCTGAAATTTCTATTTCAGTCCCTCCTCGTTGATCAAGCTGGTATTTTTACCAATTCAGGAGGTTACGCCGTACTTCCACAAGATCTTCCAGAGCTTCGAATGGTGGGAGGAGTACAACTGCTCGCCAGTGTCCCATGAAGAACTAGCAGCAAAACAGCACTTTTGCCTGATGGTAATTTGTCGGCAGTCCGCCAGTATCCGTTCCAGTTTCTGGTTGCATATTGTGTAATTTTTTTTTTTTTTTTTTTTGCGAATTGCATATTGTGTAATTAACTAATCTCCCATTAGCTGAGCAAGGTTTCTCTGAAG